>NW_016107929.1:29566-102274 GCF_001604975.1 Cebus imitator | reverse complement strand
TACTCAGGAGGCTGAGGCAGGAGAATTGCCTGAACCCAGGAGGCGGAGGTTGCGGTGAGCCGAGATCGCGCCATTGCACTCCAGCCTGGGTAACAAGAGTGAAACTCCGTCTCAAAAAAAAAGAAAAAAAGAGTTAGAAGTGGCTCTAGTGTAATGCTGGTGCATGGTGTGGAGGATACTAAGGGCAGACAGGGACTTAGGGGCAAATAGTGAGAAATAACCTGTGGCCGGAGCAGCAGCCAGGCAGGTCACGTTGCTTTCCCCTCTTCTTGTCACTAAGTTAAGCAGCATAGACAGGAGTTTATGTAACCAGCAATTACAGCCAGGGTGCAAACATAAAACTTTGTTTCCTCAGACCTGATGTGAGGATTCATTCTTTCCCTGACTCTTGTGTACTACTTTTCCTTTTGATTTTGCAAAGTTAAAAATAAAAAGTGACCTGGTGTAGGGAACCAGCCCCCACACCCCACCCATGGGTACCCTGAGTTCAGTGGTGACAAAGGAATGAGAAAAAGACAGATTAAGAATGAAAGTGGGGTGAGAGGACCATCACTTCGTAGTGGAGGCAGTGAAGGCCCCCAGCTTAGGTTACCCACAGTATTTATTGGTTACAATCACTTTAAGCAGTCAGCAGATGGTGGGGTGGGGGTGGCGTGACGCTGGAATATTCTTCGGTGAACAGGAACTGATGCATCATCCTAAAGATTGCTAGCAGTGGTGGCTTTGTGGGAAACTTTGAAAAGGAGAAGCATGTGGTCATCTGTAGATTGCATTCTAGGTGCAGCTGGAGGGAGTGAATCTCACAGGGAGCCTACAAGTCTGGTCACTTTGTAATGCTACAAAAGGGGTTTTAAGTCCTTGAGCATGTTATGTACTGTAACAGAGTCAAGGTCACTCTGCACCTGGAACACGAAAGCTAGGGAAGTTTGCCTCCCCAGAGGTCTGACACAGTTAGCGGCTGTTTATTGTTCCCAGTACTTGTGGCCATTTTATGTAGACACTGTAAGCCCTTCCTCCATTGCTGTTTCCCCCAACAACCTGGTAATTTCTAGTTATTAGAAGATCTTCATTACAGTAATCTAAAATTCCATGCCCAACTTCTAGATGAAAGCTCCGCCTGTCCTCCAGCCTCAGTCTGCTTTAGGCTGGAAGTCCATAGCTAACTCTCTGATGTCACTACCTTGTGCTTCACCTCCGGAGATGGAGTGGGAGAATGCAGAAAAGGCAGAGAGTAAAAAGTCTCATTGTGGTTGGGTCATAGAGGCAGGGAATTTTCAGCATTGCTGGAAAATCCCCTGAGTAACAGAAATTCCCAAAGCCCAAATGTCTAGGTACTTCCCTCTCACAGTGGCTGTGTGTTGGCTCCTTTGTCATTTTTACTGGAGAAGTATTGCATAAGCAAAATAAAGCACTCTAGGACAAGCCAGCTGGGAATCCCAAAACACTAAATGGCTGGGAATCCCAAAACACAAAAATATGAATCACTAAATGGTTGAAGACTCTAATGACTTGAAATCAAGGTATTAAACAGACAAAAAAAAAGAGCAATACATACCTTAGAAAATAGTTGAACATCAATCAGAACAAAAATTTAGAAATAAGTAAAATTTATATACTCAGATATAAGTCAAGTGTAACTTTTAAAATAATTAAAGACCTTGGAATTAAGCATATTATTAATTTAAAAATATATATATAGGAGGGCTGATTAGAAGAATGGATAATACTGAAGAGATAATTAGTAATTTGGAAGATGAAATTGAGGAATTGTCATAAAGCGTAGCCCAGAGAAACCTACTGTTATTCCTTACAAGCAATTTTGTTCTTTGCTCTTTTTACCTATTTCAATTTTTTAACAGTAAAAAAAATTTGTGTACTTCCATGTAATTAAAAATAAATATAATTGGAGCCTACCACAGCCACTGTCACCAGACTGCCTGTCTAGATTTCTCCCCTCTGGGAAGGGCATCTCTGAAAGAAAGATAGTCCTCCAGTCAGGGACTCATAGATAAAACTCCCATCTTCCTGGGACAGAACACCTGGGTAGCTGTGGGCACAGCTTCAGCAGAATTAAACATTCCCACCTGACGGCTCTGAAGACAGCAGCGGATCCCCCAGCACAGTAGTCAAGCAAACACCACGTGTTCTTACTCATAAGTTGGCATAGGGAGGGGAACATCACACACCAGGGCCTATAGGGGGTGAGGGATAAGGGAGGGATAGCATTAAGAGAAATACCTAATGTAGATGATGGGTTGCTAGGTGCAGCAAACCACCATGGCATATGTATACCTATGTAACGTTCTGCACATGTATCCCAGAACTTTAAAGTGTGTATGTGTATGTGTATATATAGATAGATAGAGAGAGAGAGAGAGAGAGTTTTACTTCTTCCTTTCAAAAAGAAAAGACCTGAAAATCTGGTGGCTTAAAATGACATTTACAAATAAATAAATAAAATTTACATTTTAAAAGTAAAAACCATAATAATATGCCCATTATGGCAGTTTAAAAACAAAAAAGCTAAAAGAAGCAAAATGTTATTTCATTTTTGTGTGTTTCAATACTCTATTGCCATCAGTATGCAAAAATATTACTTTTAATGAAATAATGACTGATGTATTTTTTCCTTTACTATTAATTTTTTGGTAATACATTGTATTTCAGTGACTCGAGTATATGACTTCTACATGTTGCCTGTTTCAACCTTTTTAATTAAAATACATCTTTGCCTAAAGCGTTCAACTTAATTTTAGTCAGTATCATTGTTTTAGGTTTCCTCCAGAAAATAAAATTTAAAGTAGCTATTTAAATGTTGTTACATTGCTGGTTTCAGCGACTAAAAAAAAGTTTCAAAACCCTATACAGATTAAAAATGACATTGACACCTGTAATTTATTGTTATTATATTCTTCTACTAGATATACCTATGGTGAACCTGTGGACGGGAAGGCCCAACTTAGCGTGTGCAGAGAATCTACTGCTTATCATTCCTGTGCTCACCTTCTCAGTTCACTCTGTAAAAATTTTACCATTCAGGTAAGGGGTATATCTGCAAAATTCTAAATAAGTTTGCATTAAGGTTTTATCCTCACCTTCCATTTACCTTCCCTTCTTCTTTCTCTCTTTACACTTAAAAATACACACTTTTATTCTGAATTTCTTTTCCTATTTGTAAATTTTATAGTCTTCTTTTTTCATGATAATTTTCATTTTCTATTGATTGTCAAAAAGCAAATTATAGTATCAGAAACTAAGTAGTAAATTTTGATTCTTAATTAAAAATGGATTTGGTTTCATATCAAAATCTATGCCGTATCTATTTACTAGGAACATATGTTCTGTTCTTTATTTTATGCTTTGTGGATTCAGTCAGGGAGATATGATGATGTTTGTGTGTACTCAAGAGTATTCGATGCATAATTATTTTTCTCTTAATCTATTCTCACTGGAAATAAGTGTATATAGGAGCTCCAGATGGGAACTCTATCAGTCAGGGTTTCTAGCCACTAAAGAGAAGCATTAACTTTTCCAAACTTACAAAGGAGGAATTTCCTAAAAGATCTACTTGGAAGCTTGGAGAACCAACATTCAGAAAATGGACAGAAACAGGCTGGTCTAGGACGTAGCAAGGCTTTCAGCTATAATCATGCCAGAGTCTGACTGGCTAATATACAATGTCAGCTGCAATCCCCTTACTACAAACAGTGTGATACAACTTATCCACACGCACATGTGCACACACAGGCACGCACGCATACTGAGTCATATATTCCTGTTCTGCTTAGAGAATACTTTAGTTTGGAAATAATTAAGAACCTTCTCATTCTGTAAAAAAAAATTTTGGACAATAAACACAGTAGTAACAATTATAATAATTGCTAACATTTAATGGATGCTTATTTTATGTCAGTCACTGAGCAAAGTAGTTTATGTGCATTTGATTCTCAAAACACATAGTACACCATGAGGGGGTACTATTACCGCACCCTTACTGATAAGTGAATTAAAGCAGACAGAGGTTAAATACATTGTATATCAATAAATGTATATATTTTTAGACAGAGTCTTGCTGTGTCACCCATGCTGGAGTGCAGTGGCGTGATCTCGGCTCACTGCAACCTCTGCCTCCCTGGTTCAAATAGTTCTCATGCCTCCACCGCCCAAGAAACTGAGACTACAGGCGTTAATGCCCAGCTAATTTTTGTATTTTTTAGTAGAGACAGGGCTTCACCATGTTGGCTAGGCTGGTCTTGAGCTCCTGACCTCATGTGATCTGCCCAACTCAGCCTCCCAAAGTGCTGGCATTACAGGCGTGAGCCAGTGCACCCAACCAAGATCATATAAATATTTAAATAACTAGTGGGGATGTATCTTTAAGGATATCAGTAATACAAAAATGTTCTCCACAATTTCATTAAACAGATAAATTTTGAGGTCTTTTAGTAGGTAAGGATAATTTTATTTAGAAGCTTCAGTGTTGAGCAAGACAGATCAGGTACCTATCCTCATGGGTTTTGCACTTTATGAAGCTGTGGTAATCTTTAAAAGATGCACACTCTAGAAGGGAATAAATCAATGTAAGTCAAGTACACAGTGTAGGTAGATCCCAGAATGCATATCGAAGAAGGCTATGTTATCTAGATGCCCTTGAGGAGATTTGAGAGATCTGGAAATTTAAAATATGCATGTAGGGTGGGAAGGGGTCAGGATCAAAAAACCACCTATTAGGCCGGGCACGGTGGCTCACGCCTGTAATCCCAGCACTTTGGGAGGCCGAGGCGGGTGGATCATGAGGTCAAGAGATCGAGACCATCCTGGTCAACACGGTGAAACCCCGTCTCTACTAAAAATACAAAAAATTAGCTGGGCATGGTGGCGCGTGCCTGTAATCCCAGCTACTCAGGAGGCTGAGGCAGGAGAATTGCCTGAGCCCAGGAGGCGGAGGTTGCGGTGAGCTGAGATCGTGCCATTGCACTCCAGCCTGGGTAACAAGAGCGAAGCTCCGTCCCCAAAAAAAAAAAAAAAAAAAAAACCACCTATTGGGTACTATGCTTATTACCTGGGTGGTGAAATATCTGTACGCCAAACCCCCATGACACGCAATTTACCTGTGTAACAAACCTGCACATGTACCCCTGAACCCAAAATAAAAGTTAAAAAAATAAATAAAATGCACATGTGAAGCAGGAGTGTGAACTAAGTAATTTATCTAATTATTCATCTTCAGTATGGTGGAAATTTTTCTAGACCTTTAACTTTGTGGAAATGGCTCTAAACCTTCTTACGGTTTCAGGGATCCCCTGAAGTGGCACATGATTTTGACACGTCACCCACATCTTGAGAACTAGATTTCCTCATGTCATCATAAGGTGGAGTAGAACCAGAACTCCATTTCTCCCCAGTATCATAGTCCCGGAATCTATGAATAGAATTTATCCCACGTTTTAAAAATATTTGCCAATTCCTCCTGTTTAACTTTGGTTATTAATTGTGACATTTAAAATTTCACTTAGTGAGACAGCCTCACTTGTCTAGACACTGAGAGAAATTTAAAGGAATCTAATATAAAAATCTGCTACTTACTGAATGTTTACTAAGTGGCAGGCCCTGTGCTAAGCACTTGCCCGTTACTATCTAATGTAATACAATTCTACAAGCTCTTTATTAACATCCCATTTTGTAGGAAGTAATAAGGGGCAAAGCCAGGGTTCAAATCCTTGTGTTTGACTGTTAAACGTATGTTCTTAACTTCTATGTAAGTAGTTCCATCAATGTCCAAGGCACGGTAGCAATATAATATAAAACTCAGTTTCAAAACCATAAAAGAATATGGCTGAAATTACCAAAATTGCAAATATCATGTGTGAATACATGTGACTAGTGATGGATATGTTTATTGTGTACATTAACAAAATAATGTCACCATGAAGAGTTTTTTAAAACACAATATTGTAAGAGTAAATATTTATTAAAAATTCAAATGTAGTTAGAATTAAATACATGAACTGAAAATTTAAATGATAGAAACACAATGGATTATTTTCTAAAACTAAAATTTGGCTAATACAGTAGTATTCTTAAAGTTGCTTCAGTGAGGTTACACATTTTCCCTGTTACAATTATTTCTTACAGTCTTCTTTTAAAATTTAACTTTTTAAAATTGTTCTATTCATTAACTTTTCAGTTAGAAAAAGATGGCTGTGTCTCCAAGTTTATTAACACAGATGCTTTTGAGTTAAATCGGGAAGGATACTGGCATTTCCTCGAAGTGCATGCTCTTGTTACAGAAGATGGAACAGGTAATGCTCTCTAAGAGGTCAGACCTCAATGGATATCACTGCCTCATTGGAATTGTTACCTGGTTAATACAGTCATTTCTTCCCCAAGGGCTTTTCTTTGCATTCATCTGATTCAAATTCTGAATGTTTCATATATAAACCAAAATTTTTACACACCTGTTGATGGATGGTCAATTATTAAATTTAAATAAGACTACAATAGAAGAATGCCAATTTATTGATGTATAATGGGAGTATTTGGTTTTAGATACAAGCATATTCCTTTTCCTTAATTATTCCACAGGTAAATATAATTGAGACATGTAATTGTTGATTATTAAATTTTTTTTGGTGAGCATAGCATTAGAACATGGGAAGTAAAATAGTTTGGGGAGAATATTTTACCAAGCCTCTGAAAATAAATCTAGTACCTAGCCTTATGACCAGGCAAATACTTATTTAAATATTTATCTCATGACCAGGAAATATTTCTTTCTTTCCCCTCCCTCCCTCCCTCCCTCTCTTCTTCCCTTCTTTTTTTGGATGGAGTTTTGCTCTTGTTGCCAAGGTTGGAGTGCAGTGGTGCAATCTCAGCTCACAGCAACCTGCGCCTCCCAGGTTCAAGCGATTCTTCCGCCTCAGCCTCCGGAGTCGCTGGGATTACAGGTGCCCTCCAGCACGCCCAACTATATTTCGTATTTTTAGTAAAGACAGGATTTCATCATGTTGGCCAGGCTGGTGTCAAACTCCTGACCTCAGGTGATCGGCCCGCCTCAGCCTCCCAAAGTGCAGGGATTACAGGCGTGAGCCACCCGGCCAGACAAAAATATTTCTGATGACTAATTTCTTGTGTCTCCTGGACTTAATGCCCCTTTTCCCATAAGCACAGAATGCCCTTTTTAATTATATATATATATATATATTACAATTCTTACTATTAATAAATTAAAGCACATGTTTTAAGCAAGCAGAGAGTAAAAGAAATGTTGTTAAGCAATTACTTAGGAATAATGAGAAATCAACGTTTACTAATCCATCAGGAAGGAAGGATAAATTAGTTGAATATTTTATAAAAAGCAGCAACAGCAGTTGTCACAAGCGTTTTGTGCCATTTTGATTAACTTTCTTTATAAAAGACATCTGAAGAAGTACCTATATATTAAAACTGCTTAGGAAAGGGAAAGGCAACCTTTAGAAGGAATGGTGAGCCTTTGTGGTTTTTTTTGTTTTTGTTTTTGTTTTTTCTGAAGCTCTGTTTGGATATTTTTGGGGGTGACATTTTCTTAATAATGCTTACTTGACTGCAGGTGTACAGCTTACAGGCTCCAAGTCCATATACATAGACTCATCAATGGTGAAGATTAGTTTTAAGAATATGGATATGTCCTACAAACAGGGACTCCCTTATTTTGGCCAGGTAAGAGAAGCAATCTTTTTTTTTTTTAAACATACCTTACTCATTCATTCATTTGCTCTTTCATTTATCGATTAATCTTCCAACAGCTTTCCCTCAGAATTACTACGTAGGAATCTCTGTGCTCAGCACTTTAGGATGTCCTCCACTGTTGATTTTCACAGGTCTGTCCTGGGGTATACGTTTTATCAAGTTGTGCCTGTTAATAGTATCCCGCTTTACCCTCAAAATGTCCAAGTTTGGACAATAAATTATATAGTCAATGTCAGAATTAGGAATTAAATGGTGATGTAGAGAGGCACGTTTATCACTGCTTTTATGGAGTTTATAGTGTAACAGAGATAATAAGCATTTAACAGATAATTTTACAAATAATTCTTTTTTTTTTTTTTTTTTTGGGACAGAGTTTCGCTCTTGTTACCCAGGCTGGAGTGCAATGGCGCTATCTCGGCTCACCGCAACCTCCACCTCCTGGGTTCAGGCAATTCTCCTGCCTCAGCCTCCTGAGTAGCTGGGATTACAGGCACGCGCCACCATGCCCAGCTAATTTTTTGTATTTTTAGTAGAGACGGGGTTTCACCGTGTTGACCAGGATGGTCTCAATCTCTTGACCTCGTGATCCACCCGCCTCGGCCTCCCAAAGTGCTGGGATTACAGGCGTGAGCCACCGCGCCCAGCCTACAAATAATTCTTTATTGTAGTTGTGATAGGGGCTATGTCAGTGAAATACCAACCATTTAACTACTCTACTTCAGGAACTGGCAAACCACAGCCCATAGGCAAATCCCACAGAGACCTGCCTTGTACAGCCAGTGAGCTATGAGTGATTTATTTTAACATTTTTAAAATATTATTTTTAAACAATTCAAATATATATCAGATGGAGACCACGGTGCTTTCTGAAAGAAGTTTGCTAAAATCTGGACTAAATGATCATGGAAAGTTTTTCTGAGGAAGTAATATTCAGGTTGACAGAAGAACACTAAAAAAGAAATGCAAAAGTGGGTAACCTGGCTTTGATCTTACAGAGCAGTGGTTCTCAAACAGGCATCAGCATCACTTAAAGGACTCGTTGAAACAAATTTCAGTAAAAGTCATTTTATGAGCCAATTTAGATTAAAATACAGCTTTGGCAAATAGATAATTTGATATATGTTAATTTCCATTACTGAGTAGTTGTGGATAATGTTAACATAATTTTTTTCTAACCTTTCTCTTTGCTTTGTACATTTTTGCTTTATATAGTTCCATGTTCTGTTACTAAATATATAAAACTGAGAAATATGATACCTTCAAAGAATATAAATTTTTCTGAATATAAAATAATCTTCTCTAGACTTGGGAATTCTACATTTCCTCCCTCTTATGTTATTGTTACCCGAGATGATTTCTTGGGTTCCTGTTTGTCTCTTGTATCTTTTTTGTGATATTTAAAAGTGTTTTCTGTGTAAAGAGTATTTTATGTGAAAATGATATATTTTAGCTTCCTTCTGAACTTAATCTTCTGAGGTTTTCGTTATTCATTAGTTTGTTTTATTCGATTGGCAAAGATCTCCAAATTGAATATTAGAGATGATAGTAGACTTTCTGGTTGTGTTTGCATATTTTGGGGAATGCTTTTTAAAATTTAATCCATAAGCCTAATAAGCAACTGTAGAATTTTGTGAGATATACTCTATCAAGTCAAAAATTTTCCTTTTTTAATTTACTAAGAATTTTCTATAATGTGTTAGTTTCTATATCTAGATATTTCTCATTAAATTTAGTTTTTTAAAATAGGGGGCATAAAATAGTTATGTTCACTTATGATTTGAAAAAATAAATCTACCATAATTTATTTCCCCTTTTTTTTATTCCTAGTTGTGTTTGTGATTTTTTCCCATTGGTTTTTGCATTTATTAATATCTTTATTTTTAATGTTATTTTAAATGATTTTCATTTCATCATTTATTTTTATTATATGTTTTTTCTACTTTTTTTTCTAGCATCTTGTTATAAATACTTATTTTGAACTTCCATGTTTTCAAATTTATACAGTTTTTCCTAAGTGCAGCTTTCCTCCTCACAGGTGTTTTTCTATATTATTTTTATTTTTTAAATTATGGAAAAATGCATATAATATGAAATTTATCATCTTAACAATTTTAAGTTCAATTAAAACCATTTTTGATGATTGTATTATTTTTGTTTTTACCTAAGAATTAGTTAGAGTTTTAAGTTTTCTTCTCTAGTATGTGTGATTATGGTTGTGTATTTTTTTTAAAAAAGTAATTTTTTTTCAGTAACATCTACAATTTATTGAGTACTTATTAGGTCTTAATCATTTGCTAAATGCATACACAGTATTCACAATAGCTTCGGGAAATGATAGATGTATTTAAGTTTGGATCCATGATTAACAATTAGTGAGTAAAAAGCTCTTTTCTACCCTACAGTAAGCTCAACATTAAAGACCGACATTCCAATTAATATAATTAACCCTGCATTTACAGAGCTGTTTTCTCATAATAATGCACGTCTACTGCTAAATGACTACTTTCAAAGTTGCTTTCTTTTTCATGTTCAAAGAAAATTACATTTGCTTTCCTCTCACTTTTACAATGGAATACTCTTCGGTGCTACTCTAGAATCTATTAGGAAATTCTTGGAAATAGAAATCAATTAAGCCCTATAATCAGAGCTTCTCTTCTTGTTAAATGTCTCTGCAGGGGGGAAACGGCATACATTCACAAAATAATACTCTGCTGAAACACAACACTGACTCCCAAGAATATTGATTACTTAACATTTGTCAAACACTGTTACATGCTACCAATGTTACATGTGTCAGGACTCCTTTTTCAGTAACCATGGTTCTTGAAATCCTGGATAACTTAAAAAAAATAGAGTCTGGCTAAAGAAATTTAAAAGTTCTCTGACTCTCAGCTGGACACCTTGGGAACTAGAATATGGATACATCCCACCCAGTTCCCGGGAATACATAATGAAAAAGTTCACATACATCCCACATTCCACAGTAATATCTCAAAGCTCTCTCCTAGTTCCAGCACCCTTCCACAGCACGAATACCAAGAGTATTAATCAAGGAGGGACAACCTTCCACTATATCCCTCACTCACAATTCCAAAGATGTTTGTCCTGGAACTTCTGTCTTATTTTCGTGAGCTCTTGGCATCTCGTGATAGCATGACATCTTCACATCGAGTATACTGCTTGGCTAGCACCAACAGTAGTTCAAACAAATTGCAACACTTCTTATACTTCACATCAACTAGGGGAGAGGTGACAAACATTGTAAGACAGCTTGAAGCACAGGTTAACACCAAGGTCTGTGCCTGGGAGATAAAACATGCAAGATAAACAGAGGACTAACATTGACTAATTCTGTTGCTTAGCAGGGACAAAACAGTTCTCTGATTTATAATAAAATCCATTCACCTATTTGTAGTTACTTTTACGGTAGAGAATATTCAAGTTTTATTAAAGTGCTTCAAGCAAAATTTCACAACTCCTGTAAGGCTTCCTGCTGTTCATCATCAAGTTGAGATACACATTCCAGCCATAAATCTTCAGCAGTCTGTACCTGACACACAACATTAGCTAGGCGTTTGGTATAAGGATCTTCATAGTTAATAGTTCCATTAATTTTTCCTTCTGCAATTATATTGATTATTTTGGGAAGACTGGAATTATTTGGCCCAATTACAACTGGGTGGTTACCTTTAATTAGGTCACAGAGAAAACTCAAAGTCTAAATAGCTTCATGTTTATCTTCATGCAGTGGAAGCCATGATAACCAGTGTGGAAGAACTTCATCTACATTTACACAGTTAGGCTTAAACTTCAAAATCTTCCCTACTGCTGAGATACAGCTCTCTGTAGCAATGACTTTTTTTGGTTTTGTTTTTGGAATTTGCACACTTGATAACTTTTACCAGCAGTGGGACAAATTCTGAACATAAAGAACGATAGTCATCTCCAACAAATTGCCATGACACCTAGGCCGTATGCAGCAGCTTGCCTTACTTCAAGGTTGTTACCTCTCATATTTAGAAGCATTGGCCACCAAAAATATTCTACATATTTAAGTGAAGTTGGACTGCAGTGCTCTATGATGTCATCAGATACACACGATCCCCACTGTCTGTCTGGCCATGTCGTACTTGAACAAATTAGATTTACAATTAATGGCAGTAGTTGTTCAAACCATGGTAAAATCTTTTAAGTACTTCAAACCATGGTAAAATCTTTTAAGTACTAAATAAGAGTGCAAAATATCTGATACTTTGGTTAGAATATAAATGTCACGTTCATCCTCATCTTGCAGAGACATCTCAACCTATTGATCTTAGTTTTCTTCCTGTCTTTTAACCTGTCTCCATTCTTAAAGTGTCCTGAGGTTTTACTTTCAGTCTTCCTCTCAGTTCTTCCAAGTGTTCATCATTAAGGCAACCATCTTCCATAACCTCAGTGGACTTTGCAAAAGAATTCATTATTTCTGAGAGCACGTCTTTATCCAGTTTAGTACCAATAGCCTGGATTAAGGGATCACATATGAATTGCCACATCTGTGCAAGACACTCTGGGCCACTGTTCTACTTGCACAGATGTGGCACATTCCAGGAGAACAGGCATGGACTCTGCTGCTGCCACTCGAACATTGCCATGGAAATAAAACTTCAGTAAAGGAACCACCAGCTTCACAACTTGTTCTGTATATTCCACAGACCCTTCCCTGAACTCCTTAGCATAGTAAACCAACATCTGGCAAGCAGTTGCTTTTGCTTCAAGTCCTGAAGTTTTAATTCCAAAACTGTGCTGTTCTCCGAGATTTACAAATTGCCAGCTGTCATCCTTACTCATACTCTCCACATCCTGTGTGTCTAAGAGAGCAACATCAGGCTTAGCTGAAGCGGTCTTAGTAAGAAGCTCGATAACCAGTGGAAGGTACTGTTGAAAATCTTTTCCAAGAATTCTAGGCCATCCTGAAACCACGTAAGAGGTCTGAGGGTATCATTTGCCGTATTATTTAAGTCTGATTGTGTCTTCAACAACAGCTGCATCACATTTGATCCATCTTGCAACAATTTTTCCTTCCCAGCAACAGGACCAATATGGCTAATGCACGCAATAGTTTTTCCTCTCAAATGCTTGAGTTCCTTCTGAACAGCAAGCTCAGTGATGTGCTTTAGTGAATATTATATGATACGGGATAAATTTTTCTTCCATTATATCTGCAACCAATGCAATGGTTGTCACAAGTTGTTCCAAGGCCAACTTAGTTCCATTCTGAATCAACTCTTGAAGTTTAATCCCCAAGATGGAATGTAGAGTTTTCTACTATCCAAATACAGAACTAGCAATGATTTGGGCAGTTGTCAATAGAAATAATAAGAGCAGAAGCTGCATGTGATTGCACACACTGATTACTTTTATTTTCCGTGGTACGTAATCACGGTTTCATGAAATTTCTTTTGGAGATTAGGTGCAAAACCCGTAGCTATCTGTCCAAGTGTAGCACAGGCTGCAGCCCTCACCGTTGGATGAAGATCCTGGGATATTATCATAGATTTCCTCTGCTTGCCTCCACACCATACAGCTTGGATTGATCAGGTTCTTCAGAAGCTGGTAAAACTCTTGCTTTTCCAACACGGTCGCCGGTACCCCTGCAGACGTGGTCGCCACCATCGCGCTCTGTCAAGCTACCATGACTGGGAAGGAAAATAAGTAATTTTTAAATCGCAGACAACGTATATACTAAAAAGAAAAATAACAATATAAATCAAAATACAAAGAACAATGAGCACCTCTCCCCTTAATCCCTTCATTTTGCGAATACTTCCCCAGAAGTAACTACTTTCAGTCCCCTGTGTTTCATATAAGCCAGTAGGTAGCTTCAGAAGCTTGATCAGATTCAAGTTCATTTTTGGTGGGTGCAGTACCAAGCATATAATATAGGTAGTGTCATGTACTTTTCACAGAAAGCACTCTTCTGCTATTACTGAGATGTTAGCAGACATTGACAATCATTACTCAGATGCATTGTTTCTCTAAACCATTCTTTCTTAGCCTTGGCACAGCTTAAATTTTGGGCCAGATAATACTTTGCAGTGAGGGCTACCCTGTGCATGGTGGGAGTTTGGCGACATCCCCAGTCTCTACCTACTAAATGCTAGTGGGACCATCCCCTTCCTATTTGTGATAGCCCAAAGTGTTTGCAGACACTGCCAAATGGCAAAATTTATTGGCTAATAAGTTAAAAAGTGATAAAATAGGATTTGCCACTCTTAGAATAGTGATTCTCAATGAAGGGTGATTTGGAATGTTTTAAAAAATGTTACCTAAATTCTGTTATCCCCTCTAAAAAATTAGCTATAATCCCCTAAAATCGCCAGTCAATCATACTCCAGATTAGCTCAGGGGTTTTATTTCTGTCTTCTCTAGCATAAGACCTGGTTGAGAGGGGTGTGTGTGTGTATGTGTGTGTGTGTGTGTGTGTATGTGTGTGTGCACGTGAACTTAAGCCTTAGCCTAGTCATTAAGGCCCAGCTCCTTCCCATTACCTCTCAAAGCTTCTTGACACTTCAAGGTAAAGTATTATCTTATCCTATAATCAGGAGCTCCAAGACATCTTTTCCTATAGAGGAGAGCTGGGAAAACAAGCTGAGGTTAGTAAGACTTTATCATGGAGGTAGGGAATAGGTGGTACCTACATGAATCAGGCATCCTAGGACAAAGTAGTCTGTCATTAATATATTGTAATACAGGTACAGTGTCCTGCCTGGACGCACCCTCTTCATTAGCATTTGAAAGAATTAATTATTGAAAACTTGCGTAACAGCTCTCATTTCCTTGATCATTTTAGGATGACCAATGGCAGCTATGAACAGATGTGAGTCTCAAACAATAAAATGTTTTAGTTCAAAAATATAGTTGTATAAAGTGGTACCTTTTAGGTTTGTGGCCATTTCACAGTGGTAAATGCTCTGATCACTTCCAGGAAATGTGCCGGGAGAAACAAGTCATTTCTGTTCCACTTTTGGAAAGGGGGCTGGTTTCTCAGTGATATAGTGAGTCACTATGGCAGCTGCATTACTGGAAATTAAAAATGGTTTATCTGGCCGTGCCTTGTGTAATAAGGTCATCAGACACATGGCTCAGTATTGCTAGGGAGCACTTTTGAAGGGTAAACTTTATTGCCAGAATAGAGGTACTATCTGCTTTTTAAATGTCCCCTACAAATTTCAAGGCTTTGGAGGTATGCTACTCCAGGAGTGGCATATTTGAACATAGAAAGCTGGGCAAGGCTGTGGGCTAACAAGGGAATTTCTTCATAAGTGACATAGCAGCATCCACGGATGACTGCAATGATAACTGCTTAAAATTGGAAGACGTATGGCAAATACCTCTGCCACAAGAAACATCTGCCAATGAAGCATTGCATGCCTGGCCCCTGCAGTTGATAATGGGCCTGGTACCATCACTTGGGCACTGTTTGCATTTGGGGACAAAGAAAGAAAGGAAAGCGCCCAGAAATCACATGGCTTATTCGTTTTTCTGTGACTAGAAACTACTCAAAGGATCTTTCCAGTCGAGGTGTACTAAAATTAGGGCAAATCTCTGTGTGATCATAAAGGCATGGTGTCATGTGCCTGTGGCCTGTGGATTGCTGAGACAAGCTGAATTTTTCTTACAAGATCAAGCCTTGAGATGAAATACATTCAAAAGCTGTGTAGATGGTGCAACTGAGGCATCAGTCTGCAGATGCTGAGCAAGAAAAAAGGATTGTGTTTGCTTGGGCCAGCAGGAAAATGATAAGTGACAGAAACAGCATGAAAGGCTCCAAAGCAGAAGCTGTTTTGCAGAAACTGATAGCTAAAAAAAGAGTATGTCTTAGACAGTTTTTTTTCTGGTTATTGTGGCCTTAGATGTTGTTAAGAAGGTTGCCTTTAAAGGCTTCCAACTGGCATAGATACGGATGCAGGCATTCTATCTACTACAAATATTACAATTTCAGAAGGGACTTTTTTTTTTTTGAGACGGAGTTTTGCTCTTGTTACCCAGGCTGGAGTGCAATGGCGCGATCTCGGCTCACTGCAACCTCCGCCTCCTGGGTTCAGGCAATTCTCCTGCCTCAGCCTCCTGAGTAGCTGGGATTACAGGCACGCGACACCATGCCCAGCTAATTTTTGTATTTTTAGTACAGACGGGGTTTCACCATGTTGACCAGGATGGTCTCGATCTCTTGACCTCGTGACCCACCCGCCTCGGCCTCCCAAAGTGCTGGGATTACAGGCGTGAGCCACCGTGTCTGGCTTTCAGAAGGGACTTTTTAAAGCAATCATTGCCTCTGCTAGTAAGACAATGAGAAAGAGAGTTCTAGCAAATAACCATGACTGATCAGAGCAGTCGCTACAATGTTTTAGGGAGGATAGTGCTAAATTTTGCATTTTAGAAAATCTGGTTTGATGCCAGTATAGAGAAAGAACAAGAAAAGCAATACAGGAGAGGGAGACTGGATAGAAAAAATAGACGTATGAGGTATAAAAAATAAGAAATCGACATAAGGAATAGCAGCAGGAATGAATATGATCAGTTGGAAACAGAAAATGTTAAAAAGATACAATTGAAAATACTTTATCAACGATTGAAATTATAGGAAAACTAAAATAAAAAGCCTCGGATACCTCTAGATATTTGACCTCAGTGTCTGAGTGGTTGAGCTATTCACTGAGATGAATAAGAGAGAGAAAAAAGGGACGCTTGGGCACAGTAATAATCATTCCAGTTTGAGGGTTTCTGTAGCATTTTTATTATAAAAAATATTCAGGATAATTATATGGGCATGGGTTTTCAGAGATCTTTGTGGGTAGGAGAATCAGAGTTTCGGCTCAGTAGTACATGAATGGTACATGTCACACACTCACCGGGAGTAGATGAAACCACCCAGGAAGTGCATCCATACCAAGGAGAGTGGGGTGCCCATGAGAGAACCTTGGCAAATGCCATCAAAATGGATTCCCAAATTTACTAAATGCTTCAGAAATGTATTTTCTTCCTCTTGTACAGATTAAATTGCTTAATCCAGACAACTCTCCAATCCCAAATGAAGTTGTTCAGTTGCATCTGAAGGACAAAATTGTGGGCAACTACACCACAGATGTAAATGGCATTGCTCAGTTTTTCTTGGACACATCTATGTTTACGTACCCAAATATCACTTTGAAAGTAAGTTAAACCAAAGGCAAGTAAAACAAAAACAAACAAGCAAACAAAAAACTGCACTGGCTAGCTAAGGTTTAGGTCTATACAAAAACTATGTTTATGGAAAAGAAATGAAAAGATACATCTTGGTAGGAATCTCAAGTACCGAAAATGGTTAAATATTAAGAAGATAGGCCCCATGAAAGGTAAATTAAAATTATTTTGTGAATCCCTGGAAAAGATGGAAGGATGGCATAAAGTGTATAAAAGATAATTAGCGGAAAATAAGCAGCACTTCACTTTTATTATGGAAATAGAAAGAAAATTGCATTTTTATAGAAGGAAATATGTGAGAAGCCTTGTAATCTATCACCTTGGAATAAAGTAAAGAATTTCTCTGGATATATTCAAGAGAGATGGAAACTACTATCTGTAATAATTAACTATCAATCCTTCTTAAATATTTTTAAAGGACTCCTCAGACTGTTTGTGTTGATAATCGTAAATTACTATGATGAGAATAAACACCTTGCTGGTATTTCATAAAAACCTGTCCATCTTTCAGCAAAATTTCGTATTGTGTTATCAGAAGCAAAGTAAACTTTTGCTCTCACAGGTTCTTCATGTTATAGTGAGGGAGATATAGCAATCTGCATGCTGGAAAATGTATAATTATAGTAACGAATACAGTAAAATATTTAATGTAATATTATTGAACCAGGACTTGAATAGACTAAATTGTAAAAACCATACTGGTTGCTCTAGAGTATAACTAGAAAACGTAGAATTCGGTTAGACTTCACGTAGAATGGCTATAAACTTTTCTTGCAGAGATAAAGCAGGATGACAATAAACCATCTTTTCAAATATTCTTTCACTCATCCTTTCTCTTTATCCTAAAATTCCTGTAAATTTGATTTTTTGTCTAGGCAGCCTACAAGGCCAGTGAAAATTGCCAGGCTCGTGGCTGGGTGTTGCCTCAATACCCTCAACCGGAGTACTTCGTATACCGATTTTATTCCAAGACTAATAGCTTCATAAAGATTGTCCAAGAGATGGAAGAACTGAGATGCCACCAGCAGAAGAGGGTGCTGGTGCACTACCTTCTCAATATGGAAGACTTTGAAGACAAAACCTACACAGCAAACTTCAATTATTTGGTATGAACTGAAAATATTCTTCCGCAACCAAAATTGTTTCTTTTCCTTAAAACTTCTTTGAACCTAATGAAATCCTTTTTCCTATAGGCCATGAGGAAGCTCAAAGTCAACATAAATGATAAAACTTATATAACTGATTTCTATTTTTAAGTAAAGAGGAAAAAGGCCATGCCACCACAGCCCATATAACCGTCTGTCATTCTCAGACCCTTTCTTCAGAGTAACCCCTTTCCATTTAGACATAGCTGGGATCAAATCATAGTTCTGATACTTACTACCAGCTTTGTGTTACTTTTTGAAAGCCATTTAAATCTCTAGAGAATCTTAATTTTTTTGTAAGATAATGTCTAATCACAGGATTGTTAAGATAAATTATTCAATAATATACATAAAGCCCTTTGCCCAACTTCTGGCACACAAAAGATATTGTGTTAATTTTTATTATATTAGATTGGTATTAGGGATTATTTTACATTGTCTAAATGGATGCATGGTACTTCATTGATATAAAATTAATGAAAAATGAATTAATTCAATCAGTCAACACTTACTGAATGTTTTTTCATGTTCCAGGAACTGTATTAATAATTGTAACAATAAAAGAAATAGAAAAAGTATAACTGGGGACAAAACAAATTATAATGACATAAACATAACAAGTGAAACATGTATGGCTACTAAAGTGTTACAGAAAAATGAACGATTAACTCTAGCTAGAGTTTAGGACAGTGATTATCAAAGTATATTTCCTAGAGTAGCTGTGTCAGCATCGCCTGGGACTAAGTTAGACATTCTGGAAATAAGTTAGAAATCTTGTCTTAACAAGTCCTTTGGGTGATTCTGAAGCAAATGAAAATTTGAGAACCTCTAGTTTAGGAAAAAGATATATGTCTATATATTTACACTTATATGTATATACACATTTTAAAGGAAAAAGACATAAAAATACATAAAGAGAATATGCCTAAATAGGGCTTTGTAGGATGAATAGGAGTTTTCTGGATAGTTAGCAGATATGAGAAATACATTTAAGCTTATTTTAGAAAATAACATATGAGGTCCAAGATGTCTGAAGTGTATTATTCTGAGAACTAAAGGTGTTTGAGTATATCTATATGAAGAGTGAAAGTAGTACCACACGATTTCTCACATTTTTCAAACTTAGAATTCTGGAATAATCTTTTGATACTTCTTTTTTCACACTACTGCATCATCAATTTCTATCACTTTTTCATTATATTATCTCTCACACTTTTTCTTTCCTTCATCATTTCCACAAATATTAAAATATTTCAGACTAGCGAGGTATGGACACCAAGCCATTAGAAAAAGTATGAGTCATAATTCCACTGAAGCTCTTCTAAGCCAAGCATGGCTCATTTAGACTGGGGCAGAGAGGTGCGGGTGAGAGGAGCTGGTTGTGGAGGAGAGGTTCTAGGGAAGCAGGGAGGGGACTCTGGGGAGCTCAGGGAAGTGTCTCTTTACCAATCGGTACAGAAATTCTTCAACATGTCAACAATAATATTGCCATAATGGGGTGGGAAATACCAAGCATCCTTGGGGCGAAAAGCTGAACCTCTTAACTCGTTTTTATAAAGACACTCCCACATGCCCTTGACTTTTGCCTTCCTCTTTTCTGGCCATGCCTCTGCTCATCTTTTTTTTTTTTTAATTGTACTTTAGGTTCTGGGGTACATGTGCAGATCACGCAGGATTGTTGCATAGGTACACACATGGCAAGGTAGTTTGCTGCCTCCATCCCCCCGTCATCTATATCTGGCATTTCTCCCCATGTTATCCCTCCCCAACCACCCCATTCCCTGCTGTCCCTTCCCTAGCCCCCCCACAACAGACCCCAATGTGTGATGCGCCCCTCCCTGTGTCCATGTGTTCTCATTGTTCAACACCTGCCTATGAGTGAGAACATGCGGTGTTTGATTTTCTGTTCTTATGTCAGTTTGCTGAGAATGATAGTTCATCTTAATATCCAATACCTCCCAATCCAGAGCTGAGCCATTTTGCAGGTCTGTGATGTGAATTGATTTATTTGTCATCAGCTTCCCTCTTGAAATAGCTTATATTTGCCCCACACTCTGATCTGATAAGGCTTTTGCAATTACTTTGTCTCATTTCCATTTTAAATGAGTCTCCTAATATAATTAAAGACTTTTTCTTCCTCTCTTTCTCCTTCCTCCCTCCCTCCTTTTCTTCTTTCTTTCTTTATTCTGGCAATCTAGAGTGCTTTTTTTTAAAAAGCAATTAGGATTATTTCACTCCTCTAATTTAAATACAGTCAATGACTGCCTATTTCTATTAAAACGAATACCAGATTCCTTTCCTTTGCCTGCAAGACTATCTGCTCTGCGACTGTGCCGCTCGCCAGCTTCATTTTGCATCATTCTACACTTGAGCCTTCTTTATGGTAGACGCAAAGGGCTTTCGTTTTCTTGAATAAGCCATGTGCTTTTCCGGCTCAGAAGCCTCCCACAGGTTTTTTCTTCTGCCCATAACTACCTTCGTTCCCTTTTGCTACCACAACTCCCAGCCTGTCTGCACCTTGTTTTCCTAGCTGATTCCTCCTCAGCATTCATCTCTTGGCTTAAATGAAACTTTCTAATCTCCTAGACAATTCAAGTCTTCCCTTACGTATTCTTTCATAATAGGCTGAATGGAGTTTCTGCCTAGCAGGGTGCACATCACAGAGAGAACCCTCAATATAATATTTTAGAATGAATGGATGGAGGCTGAGCTAATTTAATTCTCAGGCTTTCAAGAATTAATTTGATACTCAGGCCTTTAAGCTTTTTTTTTTTCTTCTTCTTCTTTTTTAAGATGGGGTTTCACTGTGTTGATCAGGCTGGTCTTGAACTCCCGACCTCATGTGATCTGCCCGCCTTGGCCTCCAAAGTGTGTGGATTACAGGCGTGAGCCACCACGCCTGGCCTAAGCTTTTTTTTAAATTGGGTGACCTGACAAATATCAGTACCTCTGCGTGCCTCTTCAGTTTACTTGTCTGTTACAAGAGCTGTCTTTCTGTTGTGAGAAGTCAAAGTTAATATAGCCAACAGTACTCAGATCTTTAAGGCTCATTAAACATTGAGCTTTATACCTTTTTGCAAATGTTCTAGTTCCAAAAACAATATCTTCCAGCTAGTTGAGGTTCAGTTCTTTTTTATGAACTAATAACCCGAACTCGGCACTTCAGAGATTTAAAGCAATTTTAATATTCAGTGCAATATTAAACAGAGGAGTACCAGCTCCAGCAACTTCAAGCTGCAAGATCTTCTGGAAGCTTTAGATTTTCTGCAGGTCTCAGCATCTTTTAAAATAATATTCTAAAATTTTAATTTAAAAATTCAAGGAGTTTTTACTAGATTTCAAGTCTCCAGCCTTCGTTTGCACTTTAGAGGTCTGCTGATGTAAATTTGCACAAGGTTGCTGATAAAGGTGAAGCGAGAGAAGCATTTTTCTGGGGTACCCCCTGCTTGCTACTTTCTTTTCTTTAAATTTTGGGTGGAGATACATGAACAGGCCCTCTTATACCTTGCTTATCAAACACAGCTTTCAGAAAACCCTTCAGTGCTGGGATCCTCCTAATTCTTTGCGTAACTTTGTTTCACTAAAGTGAATACATTTAGATGTAATTCAGCATTTACCAATATAAATAAAAAGTTGTTTATTGGTCTTAGAAAACTGTTTTGGAATGTGGAACATTAAATTGCTTTATAGCAAGTTTATGACTCCTAAATTATCTTGAATATAGTTATTAGAGTCATATGTTTGTTTACTGGTAACCTGAGTTTACTAGTAAATGTGTCAATAGTATTGTTCAGACAAGAAAAAGGAGGTAAATCACATTAGTTATAATTAAATGAAATTTAGTTTCTGTTCTCTAAACTTTATCATTATATTTTCATTTTCCTAGATGATTTCAAAAGGTGTAATCATTCTTCATGGGCAACAGCTAATTGAGATCAATGATAATGGTGAGGCCTCTAATTTTATCATATAATTTAATAAAAACAGAATGCTTTAATAGGGATATATTTTATATTTTTCTTTAAGAGTCACTATCCTCCCATTTTAGGATCGTTTTACTGCCCCCCAGACTGCCCTTGGGGAACATGTAAAGATAGGTGACTAGGCACAATGCCAAATGAAAAAACAATTAATTAATATTGTGTTAATTATATTCCAAACACTACTATAATGGAAAAGGGTCATTGGTTCTTCCCTTTCTCTTCCAAGAAAGACAGGTAAGTATTTTTGTATTCCAAAGAGAGGGGATTTTTTTTAAATGAAACAAACTTAGACTGAAGTTTGAGGTATTAAGAAATGTTCGACTGTCTTTTTCTTTCATAATTTATGGAATAGGTTATGAACTCCTCCTAGAAATACTTTACAAATTAAATTTGGTGGGTCGGAGCAGTCTCTTTCATTGGCAGTGGGTAGGATGGCTAGAAATTCAGTGGCAGGTTTCTGCAAGATGACGGTTAACTATCTCATCAAAGCACTTTTTCAGTTTGAAATTTTCTTTTCACAGGGAAGAAGGGCATATTTTCCATTTCTATAGATGTTCGCCCTGAGTTAGCGCCCTCAGTAGATCTGCTTGTCTATAGCTTACATCCTGGAGGAGAAATGGTGATGGACAGCGCCCAATTCCAAATTGAGAAATGCTTCAAAAATCAGGTGGGAGACAAAAATGATTCTTTTTCAATTTTTGGGAAAACTAAGGAGAACTTAGGGAGTGTTGGGTTTAAACTCCCAATTTTTCATAGAATTGCAAAATGAAAAATAAAGGAAAGCTATCATGGAAAAGTTAATATGTTGGATGATTGAAGAGTAGCAGAATTATAACATTCACCTTGGATGTTGTTCCTGTTTTACTAAATTATGGATATTATTAGGTGGGTATATCACAGAAAGCCCTTCTAACTTATGTGTGTTTTTAAAAAGTTAAGAGTAGTCTACAAGATGATTCTTCTCATACAACTTGCCATCTTTTTACCCTTTTGTTTATTTTCATTTTCAGGTCAACTTAAATTTTTCTAAAGAAAAAAGTTTACCAGGATCCAATATCGATCTTCAAGTCTCGGCTGCTTCAAACTCTCTCTGTGCTCTTTGGGCTGTAGACCAGAGTGTATTGCTACATAGGAATTATGGTCAGCTATCAGCACAAAGTGTGAGTGATAAAAGCCACCTTTGTTCACAACCAACGGTATAGCTTTATGTCTTTACCTTTGGATAAAAACAGGATATCTTAAATAGACTAGAAAAGAAAGAAGTTGGCCAGAGTTCCAAGCATAAAAAATATTTTAGGTTAGAAATCATGTAAAAGGACTCTACTCCAATTGTACTAATTCTCCAATAGAAAAAGTGAGTAACACTTTTAAAAATAAGTAACAGTTGCTAAATGTCTACTGTTTAACACTTACTCTAGTGAACATTCCCCTATCTATTATCTAATTTTAATCATATTAATCAACCCTATAGAACTGATGCAGTATTCCCATTTTGACTAATGTCTACTCTTAGGCTTAGGGAGATTTAGTAAATTAACCGAGAGCATTGTCTCACAGTGTCCTTGAATGAGTCCGCAAAGAATATTGAGCAGTGCCTTTATCTGGACTGTATTAAAATCCAATTGAATCTCATGTATTTTTTTGTTAGTTTTAATGTGATTTAGCCAGCAATTATTTAACTGATTACATAGTATGTCAAAGTTTTTATAGATCTAAGATCCTATACTTTCTCAAAATGTGTTTATATGGTATAGGTATTACGACAATTTTACATAGGATATTCACAGGATTATATAGTTTATTTATACACTGCTTGCATGGAGAAATGAATTGTTTCCTATAAAAATTACAGTTGGGTTAGGCACGATGGCTCACTCCTATAATCCCAGCACTTTGGGAGGCTGAGGCGGGTGGGTCACAAGGTCAGGAGATGGAGACCATCCTGGCTAACACGGTGAAACCCCATCTCTCCTACAAATACAAAAACAATTATCCTGTCATGGTGTCACACACCTGTAGTCCCAGCTACTCGGGAGGCTGAGGCAGGAGAATTGCTTGAACCAGGGAGGTTCAGGAAGGTTGCAGTGAGTGGAGATCATGCCACTGCACTGCAGACTGGGCAACAGAGTGAGGATCCATTTTAAAAAAAAAAAAAATACAGTTGATTCTCTTCTGCCATCTAGGTGTATAATAAGCTATATTCCAGGGAACTACATGGCTACTATTTCAAAGGACTTAACTTAGAAGATGGCCTTAAAGTGCCGTGTCTTAAAGATGAACATGTCCTTTACAATGGAATTTATTACACACCTGCGTGGGCGGACTTCGGAAAAGATGCCTATGACCTTGTGAAGGTAAGACAACTATGTCTTAAAATGGTGAATATATGTGACAATATATAAATAAATAGAAATATTCATGGTGTGGGTTTTTAATCTAAGAATTTAAGCTTAGAGTACTAATTTATAATTACTACTAATGTCTGATAAATAATATCTCAAAGAATATTGTATTAGCAAAAAACTAATAAATTTCTTATAGTTATAATTATATGATAAAGTTATAATAAAGTTTTTATTTTATATAGTTATAATAAACTACTATAAAGTTATAATATATTTTTAAAAGTTATAGTAATATACTTTTATTTAAGTAATTATAAAGTTATAAATGATAATAGTTATAATAAGGTTATTATAACTATTTAAAGTGTTTACAAGTGAGATACTATCCCTAGTTCAACAAAAATGCCAAATTCAAAGTAGTGAAAGTGTAGTGGGATATGAGATATCTTTTTTGTCCTTCCTTATTTAAAGGTTTTAATCAACTGCCCTTAATTAGGAAAATAGAGCAAAAGCCATTAGAATTAGAGAAACTAAGGAACTCAGAGACATGAAATTTAGGAAATGTCAGTGAAGTATCTCTACATATATGACAATTAGAGATGGAGAAATAAATAAGTGAAAATTGAAAATATGCATAAAAGAAAAAATCGGTCCAAGCTGTTAGTCTATATTGTTAAGTGATCTACACTTGATTTTATCTTGAAAGGCAATGGGATTAAAGATTTTTACCAACTCTCACCTCCGGAAGCCAGTATTATGCAAGGATTCCAACCATCCTGACTTTGCTGATTACGTTTCCTTAGGTAAGTCGCAGTATAATATGAAGGGCAGGTGACAGGTTATGACCTCTTAATGCTTTTAAACTGATCCGGAAAAGACGGCAGGTAATTATTTTCTTTTGCTTCGTCTTTTAATTCATTTAATATGCCTGTCATATCAGATGTTAGAAATACAGTGAGAAAAATGCAGGTAATACTCATGAAGTTTACGTTGAATTTGGGATGCAGACAATATACAAATGACTGCATATTGTCATTTGTGTATTTCTTGTGTTGCTATAAAAAAGTACTTGAGGCTGGGTAATTTGTAAAGAAAATAGGAGCCAGGTACAGTGGCTCATGCCGGTAATCCCAGGACTTTGGGAGGCTGAGGCAGGCAGATCATCTCAGGTCAGGAATTTGACACCAGCCTGGCTAACATGGTGAAACCCCGTTTCTACTAAAAATACAAAAAGTTAGCCTGATGTGGTGGCACACACCTGTAATCCCAGCTACTCAAGAGGCTGAGGCAGGAGAGTCACTTGAACCGAGGAGGCGGAGGTTGCAGTGAGCCAAGATCATGCCGTTGCACTCCAGACTGGTCAACAAGAGGAAACTCCATCTCAAAAAAAAAAAAAAAAAAAGAGAGAAAAAAAGAAAATAATTGAATTGGCTCACAGTTCTGCAGCCTGTACAAGCAACATGGTGCTGGCATCTGCTCAGTTTCTGGGGAGGCCTCAGAAACCTTACAGGCATGAAAGATGAGGGGGAGCAAGTGTCTCACATGGCCAGTATGGGAGCAAGAAGAGGAGAGGTGTCACACACTTTTAAACAATCAGATCTCACAAGAAGTCACTGACTATTGCATGAACAGCACCAAGTGATAGAGGATCCGCCCCCATGACCCAAACACTTGCTGCCAGGCCCACCTCCAACACTGGGAATTACATTTCAACATGAGATTTGAGGAAATAAATATTCCAACTATATCAATGGCATAGTTTCAGATGGTAATAAGTGCTCCAATAGTTCATCTTTACTGAATGGTTGCTACATGCCAAGCAATGTTCTAAGCATTTTACAAATGTTAAGCCATTTATTCATCACAGTCTATAGATTAGAAGCTATTATCTTCAATTTATCAATAAGAAAAATGAAGCTTAGGCAGGTTAAGTAACTTGTCCAATGCAACAGATGCTGAATAACAGAGATGAGATTATAATCCAGGCGTTCTGATCCCAAAGTCTATGTTTCTCTATCATGAGATACTACCTCTCAAAGAACTACTGTAAAGAAAATAAAACAAGATAAAGAAAAAGAGCAGAACATCAGGATTCTATTTTAAATAAGATAGAGAAAACCTCTATGAAGAAGTGACCTTCAATCAGAAACCTGATCAAAGACTATACAAAACAGCCTGGTATATTTAAAAATAGGCAAAAAATATAAAGGCACAATGTAAAGAAGGGGAACCAAATAGATAAGAACTGTAAGAAGAAATATTTAACTTCACTAATAATCAGAAACAATTTAAATGAACATCAAGAAACCAGTTAACACCTACGCCAATGGTGAAAAGAAAGAAAAATCAAATGGTAATTGTTATTCAAACAAGGCAAATGGGAGCACTGTGTGTTCTGCTAATGGGATTATAAGGTTGTACAGACATTGTGTGGGGTCTTATAGTACTTATTAGGCATATACCTTCTAACACAGCAATTAAACTTCTTGGCGTAAACACTAAGACCTACAACCCAAGTATATGAGGACACGCACGCTGTGTAATATTTGGTGCATTGCTGGTTGTGCTAGCATGTAATGAAGATAAGCTAGGCGACTATGACTAAAAGATGGATCAAGTAATATGTGGTGAATACAGGCTATGGAATATTGGGAAGCACCAAGAAATAACATAAGTAAATTTTGAGAATGAAGTTTTAAGTGGGAAAAGTAAGAAATATAGTAATGGCTAAATTGTAAGATCATTTGTATGAGTTTAAAAGAAACTCAATAAGCAAAATTACATATTGATGAAAAACATATACAGATCCAGGGTAAATACAAAATACATTTGAGTGCTGGAAAATGAGGAGGAGGGATGCCTCAGGAAGAGGGAAGAAGATAATATTTAAATATTTATAAATTACATGTATTATATATTTATATATATAAAATATTAAAATATATATTATATACTATAATATATATTTAAATATATTATATATAATATGTATAATATACATATATTTGTTTATTCATAAATGTAAAGATGGGTGAAAATTAGGAAAAAAAAATCAACACAGATCATAGTCTGTCTACAAGGTTATTCCTAAAACCAGCAAATAACTAATAGCTCTAGCTAGCACTGATTTGCAGTAATCCTGAACAAATTCAATAGGCCAATATTAAGTGCTGAAACTGTGCAACCCAATTGTGATTGAGACCAGAAATAAACCATTATACCTCTGCACATGATGGGGTCTGGAACTGTGGAATAGCTGCAGGCGCACAGCCAAATCTGGGAATAAAGAATCATAAGTCTGTTGCAATTTAAAGTTTACCTGTGCCATCTCCTATTGAATCAGTTCTCACAGTGAAGCCTTATAGACCTCTAAGCAATATTTACACTTTTAAAGACTGTGAAAGATGGTACATGGACAGTAACCCAAGGAATTTACATTGGAGACTAAATGGGCAACTGGGTAATAAGAAAAATAAATTAAAATGAGCATTATATTATTAAGATATTCAGATGAAATGGGAATTGGTGGTAGAAGTCAAGGGAAAGTTGATTTTATTTTTAATCTTTTAATTATTGTATAGGATAGTGTATTTGCATATTACTCGTATAATGTATTTTTAGGTACAATATGACAAAATAGCTCTGATAGGTTATTTCAGGGATGAATAATTTATAATATCCTAATTTTTAATAAACATCTGTGAAATATTCATATATTATTCACCAAACATAAGATATATCTAAATGGACTTCTAAAGCTTTTTCAAAGATTATTATGAAGATTGAATGAGTTTATATATTAAAAAACATTTTCAATCATGACTGAGAAATAGCAATAATTCAATAAATGATGGCTACTATTATTATTAAATTTTGCCCTCGGGCCAGGCGCGGTGATTCACACCTGTAATCCCAGTACTTTGGGAGGCTGAGGCGGGTGGATCACGAGGTCAAGAGGTCGAGACCATCCTGGCCAACAGGGTGAAACCCCGTCTCTACTAAAAATACAAAAATTAGCTGGGCATGGTGGCGTGCCCCTATAGTCCCAGCTACTCGGGAGGCTGAGGCAGGAGAATTGCTTGAACCCGGGAGGCGGAGGTTGCAGTGAGCAGAGGTCGCGCCACTGCACTCCAGCCTGGCGCCTGGTGACGGAGTGAGACTCTGTCTCAAAAAAAAAAAAATTTTTGCCCTCAAAACATAACTTCACTTGTTAAGAAGTTAAATTTGACTTTTTAGATATGAAATAGCTAATTATTTTTTATGTTGCTTTGCATTCCTCCAGATAAAATTTTACTTTTTTAAAGTTTTATTTTATTTTTAATTAATAGATAATAACTGTATATATTTATAAGGTATAATGTGATGTTTTAATACATTTAATACATTATGTATTGTTAAATGATCACATCATTGCTAATTAGCATTTCCATTAGTGCAAATATTTATTTTCTTTATATTTTCTTTATATTTGTATAGAGGCTACAGATTTAAAGATTGGGAGTAAATTTTACGGTGAAACTCTGAGAAAATCATTTCCTGAAACTTGGGTTTGGAATCTTATTACAACTGAGTGAGTATTTTTAATTGCATTTTTTGTTGTTTAATTTTTCTTTTTATCTGAGTAAAAGACAGTTGTTGCATTTGCCAGCCTTATGGAAATAAAAAGAGTGTGCAGCACCTGTGATAGGATTATAACTTCTCTATTTTCGTCCTTTCACTTTCTCCTTTTATTTTTTCTTTTATTATTATTTTTTTAATTTATTTTATTGCATTTTAGGTTTGGGGGTACATACATGTGAAGGACATGCAAGATTGTTGCATAGGTACACACGTGGCAGCGTGATTTGCTGCCTTCCTCCCCATCACCTATATCTGGCATTTCTCCCCTTGCTATCTCTCCCCAACTCCCCACCCCCCACTGTCCCTCCCCTATTTCCCCCCAACAGACCCCAGTGTGTAGTGCTCCCCTCCCTGTGTGCATGTGTTCTCATTGTTCAACACCCGCCTGTGAGTGAGAACATGCGGTGTTTGATCTTCTGCTCTTGTGTCAGTTTGCTGAGAATGATGGCTTCCTTATTTCTTTTTCTTATTTTTGTCACCTATTTATTATTATAATTTTGAGACAGAGTCTCAGTCTGTTGCCCAGGCTGGAGTGCAGTGGCGCAATCTCGGCTCACTGCAACCTCTGCCTCCCTGGTTCAAGTGATTCTCTTGCCTCTGCCTCCCGAGTAGCTGGGACTACAGGCACATGACACCATGCCCAGCTAACTTTTGTATTTTTAGTAGAGAGGGGTTTTACCATATTGGCCAGGCTGGTCTCAAACGCCTGACCTTATATCACTTATGTTTTATAAGAACTTGGATGTTGTTGGAAGAAAAGTTGTACGGGAGACTTAAAACAGACTGAAATTTTTGTTATTGTTGTATGACATGATGAACATCGTACTCAGCAAATACATATGGAGGTAAGGGAGAAAGAAAGGGGAGAAAAGAAACTCTAAAAGAGGAAGAAAAAAGGAAACAATGAAGAGGAGGAAGAAGAGGAGAAAAGGAGGTTGGAAAAAAATAAATTTCTAAGTAGGTGCCATGAAAATTTCAAGTACAGGATAATGTGCACTCTCTAAACTTAAAAACCGTTTAACATGGCTCATGTTCCCATACTTATCAGTAAAGTTAAATAAATGTGATAGCAATTACTTACAAGTAAACTAAAACAAATTGCTAATTTAGGTATTTTGAGAACATTAAATGAGTCATTAATTTATGTCTCCTGCTCCCTCAAACATTGCCAAATATTTTGGTGTTGAAGACCACTCACAGTGTCTACTGATAACGAAAGACAGAAATACACAGAGATGAAACTATCTTTCTCAGTGTTTTCTAAGAAAGTAAAAGATTAATGCCTATGTCAAGTATTTAAACAGTTTATAATTTTTCAGGGATTATAAGAAAAGACATAATATCATAAATTTAAAATAGAATTAAAAGATGAGATCTCAAAATGAAGAAACAGTAGAGTCAAAGATGACTCAAAGGGAAGGAAAGCTTATGCACTGGACACAAAAGCTTACAGTGTAGCTCCTTTACAGATAAGGCATGACATAGAGCTAAACAGAGAGAATGGGGTAAAGAAAAGAGAATTTGCCTCTTGTAGTTTAGCAAACTGTCGAACAGTCAAAGGAAGAAATATAAAGGTCCAAGAAGTGATATGATCTAATTACACATGTGTTGTATGGTGACAGCTTCTCTCTGACTCTGTATGCTATCTCCTTTATTAGCTCTGCAGGTGCAGCCAACCTTAAGCTTACTGTTCCGGATACCATCACACAATGGAAAGCCAGCGGATTCTGCATGAATGACAAAGCTGGATTTGGCCTCTCACCAACTGTCTCCATGACAGCTTTTCAGCCCTTCTTTGTGGACCTCACTCTGCCCTATTCGGTGATCCGAGGAGAAGCATTTACTCTGAAGGCCAATGTCTTCAACTACCTGAACAGATGTATTCAGGTACCAGCTCTTCTTATAATAGCAAGTTCTTCCCTATGTAAATTATCTTCAGATATTGGTTGTCTGATGATCAGAACCTGGTAAGAACTTGTTTTGCCTTCCTAAGCTTTCAAAAAATGTTAACAAGCTCTGCCAACCACTCAATGTGTGGTTTAGAAGTATAAATTCTTATATCTAGGTGGCTGGCTGAACATAAAAGAACTTAAGACAAGCTCTGTGGTGTAAGTTAGTTTTCATTATTGTGTGTGAGGGGAGGGTCAGTGGAAATGATTGAGTGATAAGACCCCTAGAACTCTTGATTCTTCAACATATTCAATAATTTTATGTATAAGACCCTTTCGAAGCAGAAGGACTTGTGAATAATTAAGCTGGATATTATCAAATTAGATTAGCAAATTAGATTTTAAGTATCTTTGGGATACTTAAGGATACATGACAGCGTAGAGGTCTCATAGGCCCTTGAGAGCTGGCCAATAGCTGTGGAAAAAAAAAAAAAAAAACCAGCAATTTCACAACAGAAAAAGCACAACCATTTATACCTAGGTTCGTATCTTGGTTTTTAGACTGTCTAGTTCTGTTGCTTTGAACAAGGTACTACCCTCCATCAGCCTCAGTGTATCAGCTGTAAAATGGTGTTAATAACACATATTTGGCTGGGTCCTTATGAAAGTTGAATGAGCTAATGTAAATCATGAGCCTTACACAATACACTGCAAATAATAGGCATTCGCGTTTGTTCCCCTTCTCTTTTACCTAAATAACAAATTTCAACTAGATCTATAATAACAATTTGGCCTTTAATGGTTGCATTAGCTCATCTCTTTCAATGATTTTCAATATAATGTGATCCACAAACCCAGCCTTTTGTTGACGTCCAATTATTTGGTGAACATGAGTAGAGAGTAGTGACAACATGACATATCCAAAGTGCCAAGTAATAGACCTAATCAGCATATTTTACTTTAAGCGATACAGTTTATTTTTAAAAATGAAGCAGGCAGAACTACTCAGTTTATTAGGAAGCTATTTTTTTAGGAAAAAAATAAAATACATTTTTTCATATTCAGGAAAGTTTGTTTTTGCTTCCTTGTTAGTAAAATTTTTATGTGTAAGCCTGAGTTGTGATACATTCTTCTAGACGCTTCGTATCTGTTATTTGCTGTAGCACACACAACTGTGAGCTATAGATGACAATGGCCTCAATTTACAGAAAAGAAAAAGTAAACAGGCTCCTAAGAGCTTATGATAACTTGGTCAACCCAAATTGGCCACAACATCTGCTTATTCTGCTGTAGTTCTATAAAGTAATGCATTATGATATAAGACCAAAGTACTGGTTTTTCAAAGTAATTAGTCACTACGTGCCAAAGGTCGAGTTATAACTATGTAAGAAGACTTTGAAGGGCTCCCCATGGTTTGGAAACCATTCTTTCCACAGCAGAAAATATGAATGGTAGGGAGCTTCTTTTCTAACTTCTCAGCCATGCATGACTATGCATGTTTATATATGGAAAAGATTAAATCCTTCTTCTCTCTCCTTCCTTATCTGACCCTCACAGGTAAATACAGTGCTGAGAGCATCTAGTGATTACCAAGCCAGACTTCTCTCAACTGAACATGAAAATATTTGTATATGCGGCAATGAGAAAAAATCCTTTACTTGGCTGGTTACCCCCAAAACACTGGGTAAGATTTGCAGTTATTATATGTCTTTACAGCCTTTTGTAAATCCCCCTAAGAGTTCATGTCGGACTATTTCTCTATGTAAGCAAGTTACCCGTTACTTACCACCATCGCTTATCCATTCTTTCATTCCTTATGACAGTACCCTTTCACAGCCCAAGACCAATATGCCTGGGGACAAGGGTGGGGAGTTGAAGTCAAGTCTTGACTTTAAGAGTTCTTATTTTCCATGTCATATTTTATTCTCTTCCCTGTCGAATTTCAATTATTTTAACAATTTACCTCTACATAGAGTTCAAAATAATTTCTGCCTCCTTGTATCTTCATTTGAATAACTTCCATTTACATTTTCTGCCGCTTAAGGTACAGTCAACCTCACTGTCACTGCTGAAACCCTCCAAAATAGTGGCTGCAGGAATGGGTCATCCACAGCTCCAGACATTGGCTGGCGGGATACACTGATCAAATCCTTGCTGGTAGAGGTATGGCCTCAGGGTAAAACTTATGGGCCTTGAGGAAAACAGCCTGTCTGTATTTCTAAGGTTTATCTCCATTAAGAAGTGTGAAGTATAGCTTTCAGAACCCATGGAAATAGGAGTGAACCACTTATCCAAAGATAAAACACAGTATTTTGATCAAACATTTGGAAAACAGGGCCAAAGACAGACCTTTCATCCACTCATGCAAAGAATATTTTAAGTCAACTGTACAGTATTCTTGAAGTAGAGTGACAGAACTTTGGAGCCTAAAGGATCTTTATGAAAATCCTTGCCTTTCATTTTGGTAACACAGCTTATTATATAGCATACAAAATCGAATGGTTCATTTCTGTATTCTCTTGGGCTTAATAATTCATAGCTTCACTATCTGGAATACATTTTGAAGGTGATTTGTTCTATTTAGGCATTATTAATTTATGAATATGCTGAATATTCAGAATATTGTTGATCTATGAAATTAATTATGACTACTTTCTTTTCTCTTTCCAACAATTAGCCTGAAGGTATTGAAAAGGAGATGACACAGGGCTCACTTATTTGCACAAATGGCAAGTAGATCCCTTCACATAGTTTTGCTGACATGGCAACATTGAATGAAACTTTTGTCTTTGTTTTAGAATGAAGGGTTTTATTATTTATCTTCTCAGAACATGGCTACTGGGAAAGATTAAATTACTTTCAAGTAGTAAAATTTAATAATTCCACAAGCCAAAGCAAATTTTAAACTTTTAGTTCTTTCTTACCGACTGTTCCCTCGTTCAGGTATTCAAGTATCCTTGACTTTAACCCTTATCTCCACCTCTTCATTTCTCCCCATCCAAACCTTAATTTTGTCATTAAATAATAACTATGATTCTAAAAGTTCTGTCAAAAGGCCCCAACCAGGGAAAAATTTTCTCTACCTAATGTATATCATTTCCAGAACTTTCTCTTATCCTCCCACCTCTGAGCCAAATTCTGATAAGTCTTTTTTTTCTGATTACTACATCTTCTGATGTTCATTTCCTATCTGGGGCTTTGTTTCACATCCATTGCCTGAAACTATGTCTGTTTTCAACACTGCAACAATTAATTGCCCTACAAATAGTAGCAGACTGCAACAGGATTTATTTCTATTATCTACTGTATTTTGCTTTTGCCACTATTTATTGGTTTGAATGTTAGAAATACTAGAGACTCCTATAGTTAAGAGAAGCCAGAGATCTCATTTTATTTTCCAATACTTTGTCACCTTAAGGAGCATATTCAGGTAGTGAAGTGTTTTAATACCAGTGTGAAAATTACATTGAACCCAGTTGGAAAGCACTGGGTTCAGATTCAGTGTTTTATTACTTATAATTAGGTGATGTCCCAAATTTATTTTCTTTTGGCCTAAGCATACTCTTCTATACCAAGGCAGGAAAAGCACCTGGTTTGTTCATCCTATAAGTTGTTTTGTGAAAATCCAATTGAATAATATGTGCAAAAGTAAATTCGAATGTACTTACCAAAGTTAAGGTTTTATTATATGTTATATTGTAACTGTGAAGAGTTTAGGTAAATATGATTAGTTATAATTATAGGAATCCTTTTGACCTTTTTTCTGATTATTTTAGAGTTGGGAAAAGGCAATAAGTAGACATGAAGTGATTTACTAATCAAGAAGATAAATTATAATCAAAGTCAAAATCATGGGCTTTAAAATAAATGAGAGATCTGAATTAATATTTTCACTTTGCTGTTTCCTAGGATCCACAGTATCTCAACCAGTAGTGCTAACTTTACCAGATAATCTTGTAAAAGATTCACCTAGAGCCTACTGGTCTGTCCTTGGTAAGTCTGCGAAGCATTATAATACATAAGCTTGGAAAGAGAAAAATTTTACCTATTTCTGCCATGGTTCTGTTTTGTCATCTTTTTAGACTCCATTTCTAAACTTAGAGTTTTATAATTGAGGTTGGTACATATGACTAAATACTCAACCACATCAAGAAATTAAGCGTCAGAGGCTCCAAAGCACACACTCACTTTCCTTTCTTAAAGGCCATTTGATCTCTGAACATACAAATTTACTCCTGTCATTAGCATTTCTGGCTAATGTCTCATTTAAGGCCAACTCAGTAAAGAAAAACTTTGATGCTTTCTCACAGATGAGGGATTTTTACAGCACAGCATGCTGAACTGGTTAACACTGATATTTCACTCCTTTTGCACTGAAATTGTACAGACAGGTAGGAGCTAACAGCGTTCCACACAAAGGCAACAGTCCCTGTGGGACAATGACCAAAGCCAGGCAAAGCTTCTTACTCGTAACTCACAGGCCCTGTAAGCCTGGAACCCCAGTCACATGCCCGCAACTGGACAAGCTTAAGGATAATAAGAACAACTGTAAGACAGGTTTTGACATCGAAGCATGAAATGTATGCCAAAATTAAATAGAATATATTCCTGTCATTATTTCCTTGTTAAAAAGGGAGAACTGCTTTCTTGTTCATTCAAGATTTCAAAGAGAGTTACCTCCATGATTTATTTCTATCATTTTTAAAAGCAATTCTGGACTGTTTAGGCCCTGCCTTCTAATCTTCATCAATATACAGCCCAGATTAAAGACTTAACATGGCTATCTAAAGAATACTGTACAGTGGAAAAAACGTACAGTAGAAGAAGTATAGACCAGAAAAATACTCATGACAGAGGGGACAAACACTCATTTTACATCAAGAACATCTTCCAGTGTCAAAACCAAAGAAGAGCTGGGCTTACCTGAGCTTTTGACTTTGAGCAAATAAGTCTCGTTACCAAAATGATGTCCAACAAATATAAGTCACAGATGCTGCGCTATTATATCCAGCACCAACATTCTAAACCCTTCTTATTTTTAGGGTACTTAATAGCAAATGGCTCAATTTTCATCTATTTAATGAGCTGTTGAATTCAATTTGCTAGTATTTTGTTGAAGATTTGGGGGGTTTATATTCATCAGGGATCTTGGTCTGTAGTTTTCTTTTCTTGGAATGTCCTTCTCTGGCTTTGGTATCAGAGTAATATTAGATTTGTAAAATGATTTGGAAGTATTACTTTGATTTTTTGGAAGAGCGTGGCAACAATTGATATTAGTTCTTTAAATATTTGGAATAATTCAGCAGGAAAGCCATCCAGTTTGGGACTTTTATTTGATGGGAGACCTTTAATTATCGATTAAATCTCCTTACTCATTATTATTAGTCTGCTCAGATTTTTTATTTATGGTTCAGTCTTAGTAGGTTATGTGTGTGTAGGAATGTATCTACTTCTTCTAGATTATCAGTTTGATGGCATATAATCATTCCTAGTAGTTTTGTATGATCCTTTGTATTTCGGCGGTATCAGTTTTTTTTTCTTTTTTTAAATTTTTGTTTCGTTTTGTCTGTGGTATAAGTTCTAATGTTTTGTCCTTCATTTATGTTCCTATTTATTTTAGTCTTCACGCTTTTTTTCTGATCCTAGGTAATGGCTTGTTGATTTCATTTATGTTTTCAAAAAACTAGTTTCATTGATTTTTTTCTAGGCTCTACTGTATTTATTTCCGTTCTGATCTTTGTTATTTGTTTCCTTTTGCTACCTTTGGGCTTAGTTTGTTTTTTTCTAAAAAACAGTGTTACACCTTTCCTTAAAGTGTAACATTAGATTATTTATTCGAGATAATTCTTCATTTTTGATATAGCTGTTTATTAAGATAAATTTTTCTCTGCAGATTGCGTCTGCTGTATCCCATAAGTTTTAGTATGTTGTATTTCCATTTTCTTTTGTCTCAAGGTATTTTTTAATTTCCCTTATGATTTCTTCCTTGACCCAGTGGGTATTCAGGCATGTGTTCAATTTCTACCTATTGTGAATTTTCTTCCTGTTATTTATTTCTAGTTTCATACCCTTGTGATTCAAAAAGATACCTGATATGATATCAGCCTTCAGCCTGTAGAAGTTCTTTACAGAGGCAATGCATAGTGGTTAAGAGAACTGAATTTCCCAGAAGGCTGCGTTGAATCCCATATTCACTACTTGCTGTGTCACTTGGGAAAATTGCTCAGCCTCTTTGTGTCTCATTTCTTCATCCCTTAAGTGAAGATAATGGTGTTACTTATTTCATAAGATTGTTATAAAAATTAAATGAGTTAAGATGCTTAGACGTCTCCAGATAAGTAGTAAGTGCTACACAACTATTAGGTACTGGTGGAAAGTGTGTAGGAAGGTGGTCAAGTCCAAGTACTCCGAAGCTCTATTTTCTGTGCTCAGTTCCTGACTCTGCCGTGTCTTTTCTGGATGATGCTGGGAAAAGTTTCAGCCTCTCTGTGCCTCAATTTTATTACAGATGAGAAAAATAGTACCCATTTGTATTATTATTATAAGCATTGAATGAATTAATATGAGCAGAGTGCTCAGAACAGTATCTGATAAATGGTAAACATTTTATAAAGGCTTATTTTGGGCCCAAAGTCTACTGTTTTTGAATTAGTGGTGGACCTGGAGTTTTCTATTTCACCCGGGGAGCTCTCAAGAAATGTTGATTCCCACAAACTTTTGGGTTCTTCTGCTCTTGGCTGTGCTGCTTTGGATAACATATCTCCACTGTAGTTCTGAAAGCAAGGCCCTGAGGTGTCTTGCTGATTCTATAGTGTGGGCCCAACAAATAGAAGAGAAAGTAAAATCCAGATAATATTAAAAATAATCATTTTGAATATCTATGGCATAGAGATCTTGAATACAAACTAATATTCTTTATCTTATCAATTTTTATAAAGTCCCTCATATTGATTTGATTGATTTTTCAGGAGACCTTCTTGGTTCTGCCATGCAAAACTTACAGAATCTTCTTCACCTTCCTTTTGGTTGTGGAGAGCAGAATATGGCCCTATTCACTCCCAACATTTACATCTTGGACTATCTGAGTCAGACACAACAACTGACAGAAGAGATCAAATCCAAGGCTATTGGATACCTGACCGCAGGTAAAGCATTTAGAAGCTTTATTTTGCTTAACTCAGCGAAATCCCTGAATCCCGGCTGTTTTGCTTGTTAAGTACATGAATGTATTTGTCTATATGTATACATCCACTTATAACTAACACAGATATTCAACTTATCCAACTTCTTCTGGATGATTCCTTTTAGTTTGAAAAATAATATCTCTTCTTGTTTTAGGATATCAGAGGCAGCTGTCTTATAAACACTTAGATGGATCATATAGTGCCTTTGGACATAAAGATCAACATGGACATACATGGTTTGAATGTTTATTATTTATATCAGTTTAACTAATTGTTTCTAATTACTTATCTACTTATTTTTTTCAAGTGATTTTTGTGAATTTTATAAAAACTATGGATCTTCCCCCACAAACTACATAAACAAACTTCCACACACATATGCACATTCTTTTAGCAGGATTCTTGGGCTCTTGGATTAAGGACTTATGGTATGGTATTTTTATCTTTTACTTACAAAAATATATATACATGATAAATAAGCAAATTATTAGGCAAAGTCATTCAATAGAGCAGGATAAAAGTATTGAAACTACATTTATTATATAAGCAAATTATTCCAATGAAAAAATCATATCCCAGCCTAACCTAAAGACAGCTTCAAGATTGTTTATGATAACTGATAGTACCACTCAGAAATCATGTTGTGTGGCTATGAATCCTCTTAATGAGACATTAAAAACCCCTATGGGAGCAGAGCCGTAGTTGCTGCAAATGGTGAAATAAGTACTGAAACCAAAATAAATTAAGCAAAGATTACATTATTATTGTAAGCCTAAAAGACAGGGTGATCAATGAGATGCTAGTTACATTTTAAACTTTATTCCTTATATTACTAACTTTTATTTACAAATACATATTCACCTCTAGCTGCTATATCCTGGGAACAGTAATACATCCCTGAGATATAAGAAGACAAATGCTAGTTTTAATCATCATTACTGTTTCTTTTCTAATTGAGGACAGTAAATGTCCATAATAACCCAGTGAAGCAGATAGCATTGTAACACTCGTTGTACATATAAAGAAACAGAAACACTATGTATTAGTTTACTAGGTACCATTAAAAAATACCACAGACCAGATGGCTTAAACAACGGAAATGTGTTTTCTTATGATTCTGGAAGCCAGAGATTCAAGATTAAGGTGTTAGTAAGGTTGATATTTTTTCTGAGTCTGTCTTCTGGGCTTGGACATGGCTGTCTTCTCCCTGACTTCTCATGGTCTTATCTCTGTGCATATCTGTGTCCACATTTCCTCTTCTTGTGAGGACAGCAGTCATATTGGATTAGAGTCTACTAAAATGAGGTCATTTTAACTTACCTCTTTGAAGACTCTATCTTTAAAAACAAGTCGAATTCTGAAGGTACTGAGGCTTCGGGGTTCAACATATGAATTTGAATGAGGGGGTAACACAATTCTGCCCGTAACCCACAGAAAGGTTAAATAATTTGTGCAAGTTCATGTTGCCAATTTTGTGGCAGAACTTGAATGTCTGTTCCAGAATGTGAGCTTTCACTCACTACATTATTTTGCCTCTTGATAGTGCATGATCCTTGACTCTGGGAAGTGTAGAATATAGCAGGTAAAGGCAAGTTAAAAAAAAAAAAGTTAAAACACAACGTGATGAAAGTTCTAATAAAAATATGTGCATGATACTGTGGAAGTATATAGGCACGGCAAATTTTCCATCAACTATATGAGGATATGTTTGGACCAAATGCAATGCATATTCACACATGGATAAATCTGACAGTGTTTCCCTGGTAGGAATGCCAGTTTACAATGGAGAAGTTAACTAAGCATAAACTGTAGCTCCTGTTTGGATGAGCCATTTAAACCCTGTAGACCTCGGGTTATCATGAAATGATAATAAGGCACACATACCTCATCTTGGCCTCTGAAATATTTTTCTAGTTACAACATTCTATAATTTCCCAATAAGCTGTTAGATGTTGAGAGAGAACAAGTGCAGGAATTCTAGTTTTGCTACAGATTGAGATAAAAGAATCTGGAAAGACATTATAGAGAAGGTGTCTCCTCGTTGAGAACATGAATGGTGAATTCAGAGAAAGAGGAAGAGAAAGAATTTAAGTCGAATGGATGGAGACTTGATTTAAGTTATTAATCAGCAATATGTAAATTATTACCAAATCAGTAATATACAAATTAAACAAATCAGTAATATGCAATTTAATAAAATATTATTCATATTTCAACAACTCATAAATAATATTCATTAATATTTTGGCAATATTTTCCTTCATTCTTTTTCTCCTGTGCTTTATAAACATAACTGGGATTATCCTGTATGAGACTTTAGTCTTCCTTTTTCAAAACCTAACATTGTTTATAATAACTTTGCCATGTCATTAGAATAACTGAAATCATCCTTCAAGCCAAAGGGCTGGCTGGATGGACACACTTGGCTAAAACTTGAGAAAGGGATTTTCAGGATGTGAAACTAAAAAATCTAACTGAAACAAGTCACACTTTTCTTTTTGTTGAGACAGAGTCTCACTCTGTTGCCCAGGCCTGGAGTGCAGTGGTGTGATCTTGGCTCATTGCAGCCTCCACCTCCCAGGTTCAAGCAATTTTCTTGCCTCAGCCTCCCAAGTAGCTGGGACTACAGGCGCCTGTCACCAAGCCTGGCTAATTTTTGTATTTTTAGTAGAGACAGGGTTTCAACATAGTGGCCAGGCTGGTCTCAAATTCCTGACCTTGTGATCTGCCTGCGTAGGCCTCCCAAAGTGTTCAGATTACAGGCGTCGGCCACCATGTCTGGCAAGAAGGAAGTCACACATTTTAATGAGAATTCACCTGCCTCTCAATGGTTGTTATAATATGCACTGTATATCATTTTTTCCAGGCTCACCGCATTTGTTTACAAGTCATTTGCACAGGCTAAACGCTACATTTATATTGATGACAAAGTTCAATCCCAAACCCTTATTTGGCTCTCAAATATTCAGAAACCGGATGGCTGCTTCCTGAATTTTGGCAAAGTCTTCAACAATGCTTTGAAGGTACTGAAGAAATTCTACCTTACAGTTTCCTGTTCTTTTATCATAACTGTTTAGTGAATCCCAAAGTACTACTGAAGAAATTGGTAAAAATTATTGAACTGGAATTTTGGTAAAAATTATTGAACTGGAATTTCTATTAGCATAAACAAATTATCCTGAAAACCAATAAAATGTTTCTTTATAGCAAATGGAACATTTTCTTTCCTTCAATCAGGTTAAAACCTCTAGAAGATTCTAACAGTAATTGCGGTGACCGGGGGCAGGGTGCAGTGACAAGATTATTAGTAAAGTGTGAATGAAGAAATAACAGAATCTGGATAATTCTTAATAGTTTGGTGCTTTATAATTTAAGAAACTCTTTATTAATATGGAGGGATAGCAGGGGGAGAAATGCCAGATGTAGGTGATGGGGAGGAAGGCAGCAAATCACACTGCCACGTGTGTTCCTATGCAACAATTTTGCATGTTCTTCACATGTACCCCAAAACCTAAAATGCAATAAAATAAATAAATGGGAAAAAAAAAAGAAAAAAAGAAAAAAAAATATATATATATATTGTTTTATTATTAGAATTCAATTTGTTTCACTCTTACTTGCTAATATCCCTAAGTGTTCATAATGAATATGTCTTTTATTTCTAAGGTTTTTTTAAAACTTATATTTTCTTCATAATTGTTATAGTAGTACTTATTTATTGAAAGTAGCTCAGAGATTTCATACAAGGAATTAACCAAAATATTATTCATATGTCAACAACTCAGAAATAATCACCATTAATGTTTTGGCAATATTTTTCTTCATTCTTTTTCCCTATGCTTTATAGACATAGTGGAGATTATCCTGCATGAGTCTTTGATCTTCCTTTCTTGAAACCTAACATTATTTATAATAACTCTACCATGTCATTAGAATAACTTAAAAACATAAAATTAATAGCTCCCTATACGTCATTGTATGAATAAACCAAAACTTGTTTATTACTCTTGCTTGAGTTTTAAGTAATGCTTAATAAACTCAACATAATGTTTTGTTTACATTCTTATATGTAAATGTGCCTCTCATTTACATTCTTACATGTAAGAATGTAAACATATAAGCTCATTATTGACTTAGAATAGCTATCTAAAAGTGAAATTTTTTATTATAATAATATATTTAGCTCGACATGTCCAAAATATGTCATCTCAACATGTAATTAATATAAAAATGTTAGCTAGGTATTCTTTTTGTCATAAAAGTGTAATTTTTTAACTACACAATATTGATTCTTTTAACATGTAGAGTATGTGATTCATAGCACTACTGCTAACTCTGAGTAATATAAGTATGAAAACAAAAATATTTGAAAATATGAAAAATATGTTTAATGTCTATTTTTACATATAGGCTAATTGGTTCAAAAGTAAAATATTTTTCATATTTTTTTCCTGAGATGGAGTCTTACTCTGTTGCCCTGGCTGGAGTACAGTGGCACAATATCAGCTTCCTGCAACCTCCGCCTCCCTGGTTTAAGCAATTCTTCTGCTTCAGCCTCCCAAGTAGCTGGGATTACAGGCACGTGCCACCACGCCCAGCTAATTTTTGTATTTTTAGTAGAGACAGGGTTTCACCATGTTGGCCAGGCTGGTCTCATTCACTTGAACCTCGTCATCCACCCACCTTGGCCTCCCAAAGTGCTGGGATTACAGGCGGGAGCCACCTCGCCCGGCCTGTATGATCATTTTTAGTTTAATTTTTCTCGTTTGTAATTGCCCTTTCATCTTTTGGAGCTAGTTTGATTTTCTTTATAACTAGTATTATTGACCTGCTAGAATTTATTTCAGTGTGTCACATAATTTATATGTAATTTACTTCTATATTCTAAATAGATCACCACTTATGCCACCTCTTGTTATTTAATGCTTTCTGTTCCTACTGATTTTCGAGGCTAACTTCGTCATATTGTTTTTATACTTGATATGATTTCTTTCTCCTCTACCTATTCTATTGATTGATCTGCTGCTTATAATTCTATAAAATATTTCTATTTTATACTATATTCTTTTAATCATTGTAATATCATAGCATACTTTTTTATGATACTTTTTATATTATTTCTAGGGTAAATATGAGGGTGAGAATTGAATTCGAACTTTGCAGAACATTCTCTCCGTCCTTCAATTCTAAATGCCTTTTGAGGCCCACACGTTATTTCTACAAGTGATGTTCCCATTTCTATAAATTTTTCAGATTTTTGCTCACTATTTCCTAATTTTCATAAACAGTGTCTTTTGAGCATATGAAAAACTTCACCTCCCAAAAATGTAGGAAAAAGCAACCAATCTGAGATTTCAAATATATTAGATTTAGAAAAACCCTTCCTCTGAATTCCATAAGACTGACAAGTTACCGATACATTTCATTCAGGGAAAAGAAGATGATGACATCTCTCTAACTGCCTATGTTATCAGCGCCCTGCTTGAAGCTGGCCACCCAGTCTCGGTATGTAGCCCACTGGTGACACTTAGAACATTTTATGCCAACAATATAGTAATAGGAACTAGAACTATATGTTTGTAGCTACGGCATATGCTGAATAATGCTGAATCAATATCCTTCTGAATAGTCAAATTACACTGTGCAGATGGAACTATATAGAAACTAAAATGAATGTGTTACATTTGCTCTTTGAACATTTCAGCACAGACAAGATTCATTCCTGATTTTTTTCCAGCAGTGATCATGTCTGCATCTGTGTTTTTGTATGTGTTTTTGTGTGCACATTTGATTTTTTCTTTTTTAATCTTTGCAGTTTACGGTTATTCAAAAGGGCCTCCAGTGCATAGAGACCGTATCTAGGGAGAGAGCTGTGACTACTTATGAACAGGCTCTCCTAGCCTACACTTATAGTTTGGTAGGCTATGAAGACAAAAGGGAGTTCTTCCTCAGTGAGCTGAGCAAAAAAGCAAAAAGGGAAGGTGAGTGTTTTTGACCTTTCCTGGAGTAACATACAGGATAAGTAGAATAATGGTTCGCAATGGGATCATTATCATTCCCTCGTGTTTCTTTATTACCAGTTGTAAGGTTTGCACTCCCTCAAATACCGCCCATCTGACTACACACGGGTATATCTCATGCTTTGACACAGACACTGTTAAATTCCTTTCACTTTTTGGTCAGGTGGCTCTGTGTACTGGGAACTGGAAGAGTGGTTTTCTACGAAAGGATCATCGTCCTTCTACTACCGTCGGGCTTCCTCCGCAGATGTAGAGATGACCTGTTATGGGCTGTTGGCCCTTCTTTCCAAGCCACGGCTAACTTCGGAAGAACTTTCCTATGCCTCTCAGATTGTACGCTGGGTGGCAAAGCAGCAAAACTCCCGTGGAGGTTTCTCTTCCACAAAGGTAACTCTATATCTTTTTTAAATTTATAAGTACAAGAAAATTGAGCACCTGCTTTGCATTGGTGGTATTGGTCTTTAAATTTATATATTGCATTTGTGGAATTAAATGAGCTGATTGTCATAATTAAACTTGCTATCATGTTTCAATTTGCTGTCTTTTAGGTTTTTTACAGATGTAGCATTTTTATCTAGTAATCTCTAAATACTTATTCAAAGATACTTTAATTTTTAAAATAAAAACAAGTAATAACCTGCTAAATGTTCTATGTAAAATTAGCTACAATTTTATCAGAAAAGGTGCATCAATTTGCATTATCATCTGCAGTGTGTGAGTACCGTTCATTATATAATTTCAAAATCATTTCACAATAAAAGTAATAATTTATTCTGTATAAAAATAAATTTCACTGTTTTCTACTTAGATAGATATGCTTTCATTTTTTGAAGATCTCTTTTATTTCATGTGTTATAAATTTCCTGGTCATACGATTTGCACATTTCCTAATAGGGATATTAATCTTTTCCTTATGTATAAGACTTTTGAATATAGTAAATTTATACTTGTCAATTTTTAAATTTTTCTTCCAATTTTTATCATGCTTTAAATATATAGATTATTTTCATTTTCAGTCCATGTAATTATTCTACTGAGGATTCTCACTTTAAAACTAAGTGTAATACTCAACACACAAAAAATTATATAAATATTAACCAGACTTTTCTGTACTATGAATTCACTGTATTTCGATTACTAATTCATTTTATAGGATATATTTTGATTTTACAGGATATACTTTTATGAGATGTAATTTTATAGGGTGTATTTTGATAGATTTACAGTAGAGACCTAACTTTAAATGGGGAGCTAGTTGTCTCAGTGTCATTTATGTAATAATTAATTATCCCAATGATTTGAAATGCTACTGTTATTGAAATATAAAGTCATATATATTTTGTCATATTTTTAGTCTTGTTGTTCTTTCCATTGATGTTTTAGCCTTGTTGTATGTTTTAATACCAGGTAAAACAAAGCCTGATTTGGTAGGCATTTAAAAAAATTTATTAGCACTTCGTACATTTTTATTCTATTAAATGATGTTTTGTCTGTGTTAAATAATTGAATAGAAATATTGCCACAAACCACATTTGTTATACAGCACCCAAGACAGCATAGTTAACAAATAAAGCAAAATGCATGGAAAAAATATAATGGCATTTTAAATTATTTTTAAATGAATCACAGCTGTATTTGACTGATTGCTAAGCCCTATGGTATGCTTTAATACAATCTGCCATTTTTTTTTTAGGATACCATTGTGGCTCTCCAAGCTCTGACTCTATTCCAGAGGCTCACTTTCTCCAAGAGTAGACAAAATTCAGTGCAGATTTTCTCTGAGCAAGCATTCAGTACAGCCTTCCAAGTGAATGATAAAAATCGTTTGTTGCTACAACAAATTCTATTGCCAACAACTAAGGGAAAGTATGTGGTGGAAGTGAACGGCAGTGGCTGTGTTTATGTGCAGGTAACTTGGGGCTTGTTTACCCTTATCAAAAATTATAATCTAAGTGGAACTAGAAAGAATAGTATACTGAATAGATTCAATGCTTTGTTCACATTTGGTCATTTTTGCTTCACCTTGTTTTGCTGAATTGTAAAGTAAATTAGAGATATCACGCCACTCCTAAAGATGTTATATATGCTTCTCTTTAAAAAAAAAAAAAAAAAAAAAGGATATCCCATTACATAACTGCAATGATGTTATCAGAGTAAACACAAATTAACAATAGCCTGGCCAGGTACAGTGGCTCACGCCTGTAATCCCAGCACTTTGGGAGACTGAGGCAGGCTGATCACTTGAGGTCAGGAGTTTGAGACCACCGTGGCCAACATGGTGAAACCCCATCTCTACTAAAAATACAAAATTTAGCTGGGCGTGGTGATACATGCCTGTAATCTCAGCTACTCGGGAGGCTGAGGCAGGGGAATTGCTTGAACCGGGGAGACAGAGGTTGCAGTGAGCTGAGATGATGCCGCTGCACTCCAGCCTGGGCAACAGAGTGAGAGTCTATCTCTAAATAAATAAATAAATAACAGTAGTTTGTATTATGATATGATTTAATTATCAAACCTCTATCCTCAAATATACTTTATGGTTTTCAAGCCAGGATTTAATCAAGGACCGTATTTTGCAGTTATTTGTTATGGTTCTCAAGTCCCTTTTAACCTAACAGATCTATCAAGTTTTTTGTATTTTTTGTGACATTAATTTTTTGAAGAGATCAGGCGAGTTGTAGTATAGAATTTCCGTAATTCTGACTTTATCAGATTGTTCTCCATCAAATTTGGTGCCTCATTCTGTGTCTTCTGTAACAGTTAGATCTCTATATATACTATATCACATCCAGAGGCACATCATGATTAGTGATGTTAAGTTTGATCCCTGGGTTAAAGGTGGTGATAGCCATACTTCCCCATTAATGTTGTTTCTTTTTTCTTCTTTGCACCAGCAATTAACATTTAAAATATTACATTGGGATCATGCAAATGTTGAGTTCATCATCAATTTTTACCCAAAAGGCTTAACATGCATTGATGATCTTTACCTGATCAACCATTTCATTAAGAACTACAAAGTGGTGATTTTCTTATTCTATCACACCTTCTACCTTTATTAGCTGGCATTTCCATACTGTGTAGTCCAATATACCAGAGTATACTCAATATGTCAAATGTTTCTGGACAGTTGCAGTAGTTCCCTTCTTTGACTAGTATATATAGAATTGAAATTAATAATGTGCATATATTGCTTCATACTTGAACAGGTATATCTTCTGGAAGTATTTCTTGAAGTGAGATTATTAGGTCAAGTTAAGTCTTTAACCAAGCCTATTATCAAATCATATTATTTTAGATTTAGATTCTATAATTTCTCTTTTATTCATTGTATTCATGATATTTACATTGATTCCTGAAGTTCTGACATTATAGTAATTTTATCAGTTGCTTAAGGCTGAAATCAGATTATTGAAATTATTATCCAAACATAGCATAGATATATTCTAACTCTGCTACTCAATTGCTGCATAAATTTGGATCAGTTACTCATCTCTCTGTCCCTCATTCCCCTCATCTATAAAATGGATGTTAAAAATAGTGTCTACCTCAAGGGGTTGTTGGAAACATTATATAAAAAGCATATAAAAGTAATTACAGAGTATATGTTCAATATGTCAACTAAAGTTACTAGTGTTACTAATTGTATAGAAAAAAAAGAAGCAGAGAGGTAAAAATTAACTTTCAAGTTGAAATGTTAATGTGGAGGTAATAAGTTTAAAATGAATCCTTTAGTTAATAAATAACATATTCTATATTTATTCAAGCCTACTCTGAGATATAACATCCTGCTCCCTAAGAAGTCATCTGGATTTTCCCTTTCTGTGTATACAGCCAATGTTTTCTGCAGAGGATTATTTGATTCAAAATTTGACCTTGTTGTTTCAGCCAGGTAACTACTCTTTTTTAGGTAATCACAGATATCCCTCTTCCTCTAATTCAGGTAGCCTAGGGTCTTTCTCTGCCTCAGAGTGAAACCACATCCCAATTATTGTATGTGAAAGATTGTCCTGTCTTGATCCTCTTGGAAAATATATTGTATCTTGTTTAAATTGCCTAAATTTTATAAGATTATAGTAGGTGCAAAAATAAACCTGGCTTCGTAAAAATATGGAAGAGAAGGAAGTTGGAAGGGAAAAAAGTTCTATAAATTCCTCCTCAAGAGGTACATTTTCTTAGTTTCTAGTTTGCAAATCAACATATTGAATCTCTTAAATTTTGAAACATCAAATTCTAAAATAAGACTATCAGACCTGGGTTGAATTCTCTGGGTCCACTTAGGAATGAATTAAGATGTATGTTGTGTCATTTCTGAGCACCACTCACTTCAGTTTATAATTAGATTATTCCGATCTCAGAACAATACCCTCTATAAAGGGTATGATAAAATAAACTTTTTTGCATGAAAATTTGTTTTATTTTTAATTTGTTTTCCTAAGTAATGATCAAAGTGTATCTGAATTTTAAATTTTGTGCTTTTAAAAAAATAAAGTTATTATGGAAAGCGCAACTCTTCCAACATGGCAATCATTGATGTGAAGATGCTTTCAGGATTTGTCCCCGACAGACCATCAGTTAAGAAGGTAAAGATTTAAATGTTGTCAACTGAAATAACTTCAGAATGGATGAAATGTGTTGGGGCCTTTTCTATGCTAGACATTGGCCACAAGTTTATTTTTAAAAAAGGAATACATTCTCTATTCTTAAGGAGTTAAATTCGAATCTTATGTGTGTCTAAAAGTAAAATGATGAGTTTCTCAAAATAATTTATATTCTTATATTGTCCAAACAGTGAATCATTAAAAAACAGGTAGATGAGTTAGTGTTTAGTTTTTATTATATTCATTCTGTTATTCTATTTATTTAAAATTAGAAACTAATATTATACAGACAGATACCTCAAAAATGTTGAATGAATAAATCTCCAAAATTAATGTTTGTTGTTGAAGCTTTATAGAAACATTGCAAGTTTTATAAAGATACAGGAAGACTACCAAGTTGAAATCAAGTATTTCATCTTTGGATAACTAGATGTTTGTATTCCAAATTCCCTGAATTTTCAGCACTCTTTTCTTTCTTATTTTTAGCTTCAGGAAGATGGCAAAGTACAGCGAGTAGAAATCAAAACCACCCATGTCTTTTTCTACCTGGAGAATGTAAGTTTACTGTCATAACTTAGTTTGTGCGTTGATGTATATGCTTGATGCACAATGTGGTTTTACTTTTGTCTTTGTTTTTGATGTTTAAAAAAGCTTTCCTAAGGGCTTAAGTATCAAATTAGTGTTGCCAAAATAATTCTGAATATTTGAAATGGAGAGAAATTGAGGGAATACATCTCAATATGCATAACAATGTTAATTTATTCTCAGGTTACTCAAAAAGAAATTCAATTCTCATTCTCTGTCAAACAAGATGCACTCGTATCCAACATCAAGCCAGCATCTGTTCAGCTCTATGATTATTATGAAACTGGTAAGAATTGTGTTTAGTAATTGCGATTTTTATCATTAAGTAACTGCGGGTTTTGCCATTACATTCAAGTAAAAAACCACAATTACTTTTGCACCAACCTACATAGTTAAACCAATCTTCATTTTCTCTACTGGTGTTATAGTCCCTATTTTTGAAATCTTTTTCTCTTATTTGATGTTTTGTAACTTTTCATATTACCTAATACAAAAAGCATCAGAATTTCAAGAGCAAAATTTGAGGTTCTTTCTATCTATGTGGACACCACCGGCATGATTTTTCTCAAGGAGTCTTTTCACTAAAATATTCATTAAAATTATTGGAAAATAAATGTGAAGTGGGCTATCTGGTTGAATATAGATTTAGGCAAAAGAAAGTTAATGGCTATGAAGGTGTGAATTATAGGATATAGAAATTATATGTTTATTTGAATAAAGAAAGAGACATATACTATTAGAGATGACAGAGATATGTTAGTGAAAATATTCTTATGAAATATATTTTTAAAGCCACAGCCATTTATTATGCCTCACAGTTCTATGGATCAGCCAAGCCCTTTGGTTTAGGCTGACAGATTGGGCTGATTCAGCTGTTCCCTCTTTGAATTGTACCTATAATTCACCTGGTGCATTGGCCAGCTGGATGATCTAGGAGGCCTCATTCCTATGTCTAGCATTGGACTGGCTCTTGATTGGGGGCTGACTGACTGCCAGCTGAATCAACTTATTCTTGCCTCTCATCCTTGAACAGGCTCGTCTGGGCATCCATCTATTTATCTAGTTAGCTATCACCTATCTATATATTGCTCAGCACAGTGAGATTTTTAAATAAAAAAAATTATAATCAGAGCTACTTGGTCAGGTAACTTTGGGTTTTTTTTTTTTTCAACCAAGTTCTTATTGTGTTGTTATTGTTTCAACCAAGACTCAGGAAGGTAAATTCTTATTGATAACACCAAACAAGTAAGTAGAAGAATAAGATCTCTAAATGAAGTCTTCTGTTTCAAAATTGAAGCTTATCTGAACACTGTACTTTTCTTAGATAAAAATTATGTCTATGAATACATTAAAATATAGGTCTAGTAAGTTTACCAATTAAAAAATTAAAAGGACAAGTTAATTATTTTCAAGTCAGATTACCTCAGCCAATAAATGACTCATAGACTTTTAGAGAAAAAAAAAAACCTGTTTTATACATACTCTCCTGATAAATAGCCAAAAAAAAGGGAGTGAATCAATAGTGATACAAACTATTAAGTGTTTAGTGTAAATCAACAGTGATTTACAAACTTTGAGTGCCTTCATATTTATTAAGTACATCTTTGCTTCTTTACAAAAACCTGGATGATTGAACTAAGGCTTCACTATCCCTCCAGCTTATAGACATTTTATTCTAGAAGAGAAAGCCCTAACCTCTGTTAAGTTTTAATATGTATCATATACAAAACATCATACCTGAAACTCTTAAGAATAATCATATAGGCATGGATGCAATGTGATGTAATTCAGAAAAATAAAAATACAGTGTATTTGGAAGTCGTTAAGTAAAGAAACTGTTATAGTAGCATAGATTTAGGGGAATAAACATATAAGAAATAAAGATATTTTCTTCTTGAACAATGTTGTAAAACTTTCTAATAACAATTACTATCTTTCAGATGAATTTGCACTTACGGAATATAGCACACCCTGTGGTCAGATGTCTTTTGAAACCTCATTCTAGGATAAGAAACATGAGATGTGAAAGAAGATACTTGGTAACTGGGCTATATGTCAAGTTTGTTCCTGGAAACATTAAACCTGCCCTTCCCAAAATCTTCAACCGGCGGAGACCAGGGCCAGTAGACAAATGCTCCTGCCTCTGCCTTTAAGTCAAGAATAGTGGGAGGCGTTCCAAATGCTTCTTATGAAGTCCCCTTGAAACCCATCTCCCAGATTTTCAGGAAACAACCTCGTCCACAAATCCGTAAATTAGCTCTTTTCCATTTTTGTCTCAGTCTCCCTGCTCTCTCACTCATGTTTCCTGGGATCCCCTCTGAAATGAAATGAATTATCTGCATCCAAGCCCTTGCCTCAAATTCTACCTTCAGGACAACCCAAGCAGAGAATGCCTATCCCATCAATCACTGAATGACTAAAGAAAATATTTTGTTAGATAAGGAGTATTCTAATGTGTTGACACTTTAGTTGTGGTACGTGTTTCTGAATAATTTCTCTGGGAACTGTGAAAAAGGAAGAACTCATGTTATATAAATGTAAACATGTTTATTTTCCTTGGCAACTATTGTTGAGTAAAACCTGACCAGAATTCATGGTTGTTTATTTTTCCAGTAAGAACCTATGTATTTTTAACTTCCATTTTAAAACTGTATTTTCTCTTTCCAGGTAAGTTTAGCATGAAACAAATACAACCCTGATCTCCTCCCCAAACCAATCACTTAGAGTATCATTTCTGAAAATATATTTGTAGAGTTTTCTTGGCAATAACATATTATACACTTGATTTAATTATGAGATCAAATATTCATTAGTATGTTATTAAACAGATATATTTTAGAAAATTATTTTTGTACATATACCTAAAGTGTTTACTTATATGTAATTGTTAAAATAAAAGAATAAATGTATGTTGTTGTGAGCCACAAAGTATGAGATAATTTGTTATTGCAGCAATAGAAAACTAATGCTCTATCTCATAAATATCTCAAACATAACGAACTTAAACATTTCAAATGTCATTTGTCATTCCTAGCTGCTCCCTATCACAGTCAATCTCACTCCATACCTGGTCACCCAGTCATCTCATTAATGGCAGTTGCATCCACCAGAATCCTGTGGTGCAGGTCCCAGACTTGTGTATTATGCTTATTTCTCCCTGGCTCACAGACTTGACATTCATCAGTAATACCTATCTTTTATACTTCCAAAATCAATGTTCTAAAACAGAGCTTTAAAACTTTCTTTTCGTTTGCTTAGATCTCTTCTTCAGTAGCTTTCCATTGTACATCAGATAGCAATGAAGGCTTTACCATCGTGTACAAGGTTTTAAATGAAATAGCCCCTGTTTATCTGTCAAATATTTTATTCCACTTTCCCACTAAATCTCAGTGACTTCTTTCAGTTCTGGCTGTATTCAAGTATTCAAACCATACAATATCTAGAAAAGGCAAAACTATGGAGACAGTAAAAAGATCAATGGTTGCCAGGGGTTGTAAGGAGGGAAAGATAATTTGGTGAAACACAAAAGGTTTTAGGGCAGTGAAACTACGCTGCATGACACTATAATGTTTGTTGGATACATGTCATCATACATTTGCCAAAACTCATAGAATGTACAACACCAAGAGTGAACCTGAATATGAACTATGGCCTTTGGTGACAACGGTGTGTTAAGTAACTTCATCAACTGTTAACAAATGGACCGCTCTGGTGCAGAATATTGATAGTGGGGAACCCATCCATATGGGAACAGAGGGTGCGCATGAGAGCTCTCTCACTTTCTGCTCAATTTTTCTATGAAACTAAAACTACTCTAAAAATAAAATATATTTTAAAAAGATATTAAGGGTATCTTCATTATTGCTGCAGTAATGGAGATTTTAAAACCCAACCCCAACCTCAGTGGCTTCCAACAATAAGTATTTATTTCTCCCTCTTATCGATCTATGGATCAGATGTGGCTACATTGGGCTTATTTGGACTTAGCTAACCTTGTGCCCAGAATGATGATTGGTTTTAAGTCTGATCCATGTACCCATCATCGCATGGCAAGGAACCACTACAAAGGCCCTGAGTACAGAGCCTTGACTTGTTCTGTGTAAGAGATTGGTAAATATGTCAGTCATTAAGTAGCAGGCATGCGTATCATAAAGGAATGCTAATTAAATAAGTTTTAACCATTTTTGTTGTTGTTATAATGAGCGCCCGTAGCTCCTGAATCAATTTCTAAAAATTGTGCCTTCCCAAACATTTGTTCTTTGGTCAGCTTTTTAATGTATTTTTTCCTTAATCTTCATTGGCATCACCATGGACCTATGCATGATTTTTCAATAAAATAAAAGAAGAGATGATTCCAAAGAATAAACCATGTTATAGAAAATTTTACTACAAAAAGTATGATTGAATATATTTCCAAGCATTGATATGCTACTTCATCAAATGGGATTGGCAATCCCATTTGTCAATTAAGCAAAAAAGCATCCATTATTGCAGGGTGTAAGGACAAATAAAAATTTTAAATAGTTTTAACTCTGTGTTGAAAATAAAGGAAGAGACCAATCTTCCCTCCCCTTTTTTAATTTCCTGAGAACACTTGTTACTTTAAGTCTTTTCTCCTCTTTGAAATGTATACAAACCTTTTTGAACACTGGGTAGGATTTTCGTCAGCATTATGAAGAATGTGGGAGCTATTTCTTTGAAACATCAACATCAAAGGAGATTGCATCCCTATCTGCGATTTCTGCAGAAGGGTAGGAGGCCAACTTCCATGGGCATCTTGCTCCAAGTTAAACTACCTCTTATCATGAAGATAAGAGGAGTTTATTTTTCATTTAGATAAATCCCATTAACACACATGATCGCCCCCATAACCACATGAATCTAGGACAAATTATGTGTGATAAATGGTGCAGTCAAATCCCCATAATTGAAGGCTAGAGTTTATGTTAAGAACATGTATGTAATGGGCTGCATCAGCTCAGCAATACAAAAGGCTGAGATATTTTTCTGTCTTTGCAAACTCTTAGCAGATTGCCTGTGACACACATCACATTCTGGCTTAATGATTATTCAATAATAAAAGTGTTTTCCTTCTCCAATACCCTTATGGTGAGGACTTCTGGGTTGGTACCTTTTATTTTCATTTATATTTCCCCAACAAGGGACACTTGTAGAAATGAAGATGTCACATGTAATTTTTCAAGGTTACCTTTAGGTGTAAAAGAGAAAAAAATATGGAAAAAATAAGCAAACTAGGGAAAAGTGATTGAACAAATGGAGGAATTTGCCTCAAACTAGAATTGAAATAAAGCATATATTAGTGTGACGGTCCAAAAATACAGAGAAACACATTTCAAATTCCTATTTGCTTTAAATATCACTAATACTGAGTCAGGAAAAACAGACACCTGCCATTGCCCCCACTAGGGCTGATTTGTTTGAAGCACCCAATGTAAAGCCAGGCAATCAGGAAGTGGAAAAGAATTCCTTGGTTTCTGAGAGTGACTACGATGGAGGGTGTGAGTTGAGAACAGAGAGGATACTAAGGAAAACTTGCTTACTGCTAGGAAAGAAATAAGGCAACAGCCACTGGTGAGTCAGAGTCATTGCCCAAAATGGAAGCCATCTAGATGGCAGCAGAGAGGCCTCCATGGCAGAATTGCTCCCAACTTGGTGACACTAGGAAATAAAAGCTAGTGGTTCCAAATACTTGAAATTTCCCTAAGTTCTAATCTGGAGGATACACAAACAAGAACATTTTACAGTGATATAAAATGGACAATGGAGTCATACAATTTTGGAATTTAGTTAACATTACATTAAATTAAATATCATTGAATGATGGGTGTTATTTATATTTTTATTAAGGTAATCTTACACCATAAAAAGAAGAAAAGATTTCTCAAAATGTTGCATGAAGTAATAATGGATGAAGTGAAGAGCTGTGTTTCTACTGTTTTTCCACAATTGGGACCTGTCATCACTTTTCTCAGTACCTGTCTTTATTTCTTTGCAATGCTTATTTGGCTTAACAAGGAGCTGTGGCCCTTGATTCGGACTGGCAGTGAAACTTTTAAGCCCACTGGCTTCACCTTATCCAGGTTTGTTTTCTTCAAGAAAAGTGCATAGGGCGAGAAACTTGCTCTGATGGATGGGGTCACTGGCTTTCTGAGTCTCTGAGGTTGCATGGATCCTCTCTGCAGGCCACTGGCTCTCAGGGTCACCCCCATCTCCAGGGGCAGATCCTCTGGATTCCTCCTTCCATTCCTGTGTGCAGAGTTAGTATCCACCCAGAGACCTGGTGTTAGCTACCTCCTCCCTCCCCATTAGAAAAAAAGAAAAAGAAAAGCTGGGCACAGTGACTCATGTCTGTAATCCCAGCATTTTGGGAGGTCAGGAGTTCAAGACCGGTGTGACCAACATGGAGAAACCCGTCTCTGCTAAGAATACAAAAATTAGCCAGGTGTGGTGATACATGCCCCAAGTTGGCAGGTCCTTGGTAAAAGAAAAATCCTTAATACTATCTGTGGAGTCCTAACTGAGGAGAAAGAGGCTGGCAGGAGAACGAGACAGCAAAGAGGAAAAAGCCAATACGCTATGTGTCTGCCTTTCTTTTTGGCCCAGGACACGTAGCCCTCTTGCTCAACTAACTCACAGTCTCACTGTGCCCAGCTATCACTACACCCTCAGCTAATAGAAAAATGCAGGTTAGCTCACTGCAGCCTTGGCATTAGCAGCACTGTGCAAAGCCCTCTTCAGCACACAGCACAGGCACCAGTATACAAAATCCCCAGCAATACTTTTCAAGAAATAATAATAAACTAGAAGAATGTGAAAGAGAATGGCATTCTTTCTTTCTTACATTAAGTAACATTTTTAATGGTTTTGCAGAAGATATGTGTGTGTGTGTGTGTGTGTGTGTGTATTCATCTATGTCACTAATAAAAGGGGAAGAAGGCCCTGTGATCTGCTGATAAAACCATATAATTGACTCTGTTATATGATTGCTTGCACAAAGACTGACTTCACATCATCCTTAGTTATTCCTAACTCATTCTTCTGGAAATATTATTGCTTCTTTCTCTATTAAATATGTGCATACAAGTCAATTTATCCATTGATCTTTTTATATACTTATTTTTTAAATTGTACTTTGGGCTCTAGGGTACATGTGCACATCCTGCTTCCTGCAGAATTGCTGCATAGGTACATACATGCCATGCTGGTTTGCTGTCTCCATCCTCCCACCCCCTGTTGCCTACATCAGGCATTTCTCCAGATGTTATCCCTCCCCAGCCTCCCCGCCCCCCACACTGTTCCCCCCACCCCCTCCCCTCCACCCCTGCACCTTGCCCAGTGAATGTTTTTCCCTTCCCTGTGCCCAGGTGTTCTCATTGTTCGTCACCTGCCTATGAGTGGTTTTCTGTTCTTGTGTCAGTTTGCAGAGAATGATGACTTCTAGATTCATCCATGTCTCTACAAAGGATACAAACTCATCATTTTTTATGGCTGCATAGTATTCCATGGTGTATATGTGCCACATTTTCTTTGTCCAGTCTATCATTGATGGGCATTTGGGTTGGTTCCAGGTCTTTGCTATCGTAAACGGCACCGCAGTGAACATACCTGTGCATGTGTCTTTATGATAGAATGATTTATAATCCTTTGGGTATATACCCAGTAATTGGATTGCTGGGTCAAGTGATATACTTTTAAGAGAGAAAAAACAAGTGTTATGTCCCATGGTGGCATAAAGCTTTCATTTATTTATTCAACAAACAATTATAGAATGCCTGTTATTAGTGGATATACTTCTCAATAACAAGAAACAGTGAAAAACAAGACATCTCTGCCTTATATTTTAGAGAGGAGAGACAGGCAATAAACAAGAAACATAAGTAAGTTCATTATGTAATATGTCAGAAAATGACAAGTGTTATCTTTTGAAAGGCACAGCAAGGAAAATCAAGAGTACCACAAGATTGGGAGTTAGACTTTGCAATTTTAAATGCTGTGATCAGGGCAGACCTCATTGAGAAGCTGATAGATGAGCAAAGGTTTAAGGTGGTGAAGAAGTTAGCTAACAGAACATCTGCAGAAGAACAATACAGGAGAAGCTAATAAAAGATGCGAAGGCTTCAAGTCAAGTAGAAAGATTCTCAACTGCTAAAGAAAAGCAAGAAGTTTCATACGGCTGAGGCATCAAAGGTAGAAGAGTCAGCAGGTTGGAGTTGTGGTAACTGGGCATCCCAGGTGTGGAACATTTCATTATCCTGAGCAAAACTACAATTGCTGACTCTCTAAGAAGAAGAAAGACTAGTCTGGAATGACAGAATGAACACACCTGTGTTTCTGTAAGTGGAATTATATGATTTGCAATGTGTTTGTGTATCCGTGTGTGTGGGGAATCTTATGCTCAGTTCTATATTCATGGGATTCATTGACATTGATGCAAGTGACATTATTCCATTTTATTGAAAAACACTTTATAGTTTTAATTGTATGAATATACTACAATTTACATATCCTATTGTTGGACATTTGAGTTGTTTTCAATTTAGAGCCATTACAAATAATGCAACTACAGATGTTCTTATACGGGACTTTTTGCACATTTGCTGTCACTGTCCTTGGTATTTATGTAATGGTAAAAGCAGCAGAGGTCATGCAGATGGTGAATTCTAGTAGATAACGATGATTCATTTTCACAATTGGATGAGAGGTTCGATTGCTCCACATGCTCACTAAAACTTGGCATTATGAATCTTCACTTTAACCATTTTTTTGGATATGTAGAGTATTTCATTGTGGTATTAATTTGCATTTCGCTGGAGACCAAATACTTTTCATATATTTATTAGCTATTTGGGTATTCTTTTGTGTAAGATGCTAGGTCTTTTTCTAATTTATTTCTGGAAGTCTTCAATATATTCTAGGTATAAGCACTTGTCAATTATATGTACAGAAAATATCATTTTCTTCTCTGTGACTTTTCCTTTCACTCTCCTAATAATGTTTTTAATGAATCAAAAATTTAATTTTAATATAATAAAGAAGACTGGGCTGGTAGAAGATTATTTTGCCACGAGGGCAGTTTTGAATAATGTGTGTAGAAGGAGGCGCTACTGAAATATTGACTAAAGCAGGCAGGTGGAGTTACAGCTCAGCCGACAAGCCCTCTGACCTGATCTCTGAATATTAGTATAGTGTCATATTAAGTGTGAGTCTTTCTTATAAGATGAAAAGCACATTCATCATTTTTTTATCATTTGTTCTGCCTCTCAGAATCCATGCAGGGAAATACGTGAAGGATGGAAACATGGTCAGCAATCTCCTGATTTTTCCAGCCTGCTCTCTGCCAGGCCAAGTATTCACAAGAAGAGAAAACATACAGGATTAACCAGCATATTATCATGGCAGATAAATTTTACAACCAAGAATCCTGCTTTTTTTTGTTGTTTGTTGAAAGTATTGCTACTTACATTCCAAATGTGCTAATGTAAGCATTAATTTCATTCCACATGTGCCAATGATTCCAACTCTGCCTTCCCCAGTGTGTACTCAGGTGGTAAGAACACCTTCATTCTCAACCCACTCAAAGTTACTCAATGCTCTGTAAACACATTTGTCTTTGAAAATAAAGTTTGTTTAGAAACGTCCAAAGGTAATGATGTCTTTGGTAGAGTTCCTTTGAAAAATAGCTTTATTTTGAACCATTTGAAAAATCTTTTATACAATTAACATATCAAAGCTATTTGCAATTACAAAGTCAACTTTTTTCACATATATTTCTTCTCTTCTAGTGCCTATATTTAATGCTATAATTATGGTCATAACTTAGCTTTTGTCTTGTCTTTTCATTAAAGTCTTTGATGTTGCAATGAAGTCTTCAGGTTTATCACTTTTGATAAACACATACTGTTTATTGGGGCACAATGACATTTATCTTTGACTTTGACATTTGGCTAAAATCTTTTAGTTACAGCCAGCTTTGCCCTCAGTTTATGTCAATGTCATTTCTGGGATCCTCGAAGTTGTGCATGATCAATAATCCTATGATTGTAGTAGGTAATGATATAATATCACTGTCATCATGCTGTAATATAATCAAGGCATAACTTATGAGTTCACTTTAATGTAACAATTTTCTCTTGCAATTTTAATATCTATTTTAGATGTATCTTGGAGTGAAAAATGTCTTGCAAAAAGACTAATCAAAATACTGATATTTGCACAAACTCTTTTTTTTTTTTTTTTTTTTTTTTTTTTTTTTTTTTTTTTTTTTTTTTTTTTTGAGATGGAGTTTCGCTCTTGTTACCCAGGCTGGAGTGCAATGGCATGATCTCGGCTCACCGCAACCTCCGCCTCCTGGGTTCAGGCAATTCTCCTGCCTCAGCCTCCTGAGTAGCTGGGATTACAGGCACGTGCCACCATGCCCAGCTTATTTTTTGTATTTTTAGTAGAGACGGGGTTTCACCGTGTTAACCAGGATAGTCTCGATCTCTTGACCTCGTGATCCACCCACCTCAGCCTCCCAACGTGTTGGGATTACAGGCGTGAGCCACCGTGTCCAGCCCACAAACTCTCTTAATCAAGGCATCATAAGCCCATTGTAGCCCATTGTAGGTGTCATATACCCATCTGTCTTAAAACAATTTCTGGTATAAGAAAAACGTGATGTTAGAAATGGATTCTTTTGGCCTGTTCTGAAATTTTCTGTACTCGTACATATTGTAGAGGTGACAGATACAATTACAATTTACATTTAAAATTCCCCTCTTCTCTTTTCCAACTCTTGTCAATGTTTATATTCCCCCTGAGAGTTCCATAAGAATTAAGCAGACAGCATGGAAAGAAATATCAAAGTAGTGTTGTCTTACTTCATCTAAGTAGCAAATATTCAGCCAAACTCTTTATCTTAGAATTGCAAAATGGGAGAGTCGTCCCGGGAATATACGTTAGTGGGTTTATTTAAATTAAAAATATAACAACAGTTTTTCCTGTCAGAAATGAGTCTAATTTGACTGATTATTTTGACAATAAGGACGGGTTTTATAAATTAGGTTACTGGTGGACACTTTCTTTAAATGAAACGAGTTAAATGTACAGGTTATGGTTTTGATCAGATGAAAGACTTTTATGAGGCTTTATATTGACAAAAGTATATTAAAGTTAATGATATTACAAAATTTCCAAACTTTCTGAGTATATGGTAAAAGTTGTATTTTTAAGTAACAGAGTAATGATTGGTGGCCATTTATAAGTCCTTTTAAGACTTTATTGAATACTTTCTGGGAACCAAGAATAAGAATGATCATAATGACTGATTTCCAAATCTTTTGCAATTGACCTAGTTTAGCACTTTGTTTTCAATAAAATTACAGAGGATTTATCAGCTGATAGATCATTAAAACAATTTTAATGATTATAATGTGATCTTTGGCTTATAATTTGGAAGCCTAAATAATAGGACAACATTGTTGTAATAGAATGTCCTCTACTTCTATTTCTCTTTTTATGTGAATAGATTTTCTTACTGCTTACATCTATGCAATAAAAAAGAAAACAGAATTATTCCAGAATTGAAATAGAGTAGAAAAAATAGAGAATAAGTGAAACATTTTAATCCAGTAATAAGCAATGTTCATCCAAGAATACACAATCTTATTTGAGGGAGCCAGCTGAAATACACAATTTATTTCACTAAAAAAATATTTTGAACAACATGTTCTCATTTTTAATATCTATTGAGATTATAGTAGATATATATATAATTTTACAAATAGTATGTTGATAATAATTTTAATGATAATGCAATCTAGAAAACATTTATTACTAATTAGAACTTTATAGGCTCAAGAATACTTTTTATAATAATTTTTGATGATATTTAATTCCAGAAACATAATAGGGCAATCAATAAAATATACTGAAGTATGCAACTCCAGGATAAAATTACCTGAGGAAGCTGAGCGAAAACACAAGATCAAAAAGAAACAAGAGTGATATAAAGTTTCTTACTGGTGAAAAATGTATTCACGTGTGTTTTACAGGAACGGTAGTAGGCAAAAAAAAAAAAAAAAATCACTGCAGTATTTACATTTCATTGGATACATTTTAAAAGTGATATTACCCTTTTATTTTTTAAATGTCAGTATTGTACTACACTTTTTTATCATCTTGCTAATGGTTAAAAAATTTTGATGTCAAGTATATGTAAGATATTACATATACATTTATTAAAAGAATTTTAATACATTTATTAAAATAATTTTAATAAAATTCTTTTAAGGAATACAAGGAAAATGTTTGAAGATCACAAGAGTATAGAGGCCTTAGCTGACAGTGTTGAGAAATTATTGTTTTTGCCCTGTAATGTCAAATATTTCAAATGTATCATCTAAAATTTTTAATTAAAAATTAAGATGTTAAAGTTTTGATAATTTTGAGATCTATTCTTCTATTCCAGAAATTCAAACTACGAAAATATTTTAAAATCTGATTAATGACATAAGCTAGCGGTAGCCTCAAATGACTATTTTTTAGGAATTTAGAAAATTTGGGAAAGTAAATAAAATAATAGATATGGTCATAAAAATTATCTGGAATTGATTTTTTTTATACTGGAAGTAGTTAATGTGTTACAAAAATAAATGATTGGCATTTTACTTTCACTGCCCATCTGGTAAAATAAAAACCAGCGAGTTGGAATAAGAACATGGTTCAAAGACTTGAGAGCTCATACTCCCATTCTGCCCTCTTCCCTGCAGCACCATGACAAGAAATCAACTGCCCCAGCCGGTATTGATCCTGCTCTTGCTGCTCCTTCCCAGTGATGCTTCAGCTGCTGCAGAACCGTAAGCACTATTTCCAGAAAATTATATTGTCCTCCTTTTTTCCCACTGCATTCTCTCTTTGATCTGTATTTCCTAATTCCCTACACAATTTTCTGCTGTCAAAAGGACTAGGAAGAATCAGTAAGTCATTACTGCTCATGTGGAAAGAGACATCCACCAATTTCAGGAAACTCACAGACATAGGTCAGTAACATCTATGAAACATTTACCAAAAAAGAAAACAGAATTCCTACCCAAAAAGGGATACATTGTTTATTGATTCATGAAATGGATTTCATGTTGTTAACAGTTGTGAAATGACTCCGTAACTCTGTTCCTCAAGTCAAGGATTGCCAGGATGAATGCATGATCTACAGACAAACTAGGATTTGTGTGGCAGTTCACTCAATCCTTGGCACACCGTTAGGAGCTGGCATTAGGTCTTGGAAATCTACAGTTTAACAAAAGTCAGAAGCTGCTCTCAGCACCTCACAATATGGAAAAGTAGAGAGATGGTGCACAGAGAATGAACTCTAGAACAAAAACAGAAGCAGGCATTGCAGGATTCTGACAGACTACTTCCAAAGAAACCTCACTCTTCATGAGGCCTGATGTGAGAGAGAGGGCTTCACCAAATTCTGCGCAGAGAAAGTCACTTTTGAGATAAGTCCAATGAAGCACATAGAAGTTTTCCAGGTAGACAGGGACACTCAAGAAGAGAGAGAAGAGTGTGCACACGTACAGCATCCCAGGGTGTAGTCTGTTTGGGTGACTATGAGAGGCAATAGGTGACAGGAGAGTCATATTTTCTTCCAGGTGTGTATGGCAACATATCTGGTGGTTAGCCCAGCCCAGCATGCCTTGTCTCCATCACCAAAGGGCTAAAGAAAGAAAAGATATGGCTACTCCCAAAGTTGTAGTGATAAGCAATTCAGCTTCTCCCAATGTATTAAACGTATTTTTTTTTTTTGTAGTTTCCTGGAACAAAGACATTTGTAGTATCATTCATGCCAAACCCCAAACCACATGCAGAGAGGTTCTTAATGCTTTCAATGATTATTTGTTGATTAATTCATATCTTAAAATTTTGAAATTTGTATTCAAAATATATAATGACTCATGGATTACTTACCCATGGCTATCGACAGGATTTCTAATATTATGTGGGGTGAATATTTCCACAACAGAAGAGAAGCATATCTGGGGTTTAATTTGGGGTTTTCTCAGTTCCTCAGATCTTTTGGGTTGGCCTTTGGAGAATACAGTCCTGCTGGAACACGTCCCTGTTCCGTGACTGGTGACAAAAGCAAAGATTGTCTAGAATATGGTCATAATAATGATGTCTTTTTGACCCCTCCATAGTTAATCTGGACCTCTCTCCCCCACAGGCAGTACCTACTGCTGGTCCCATCCCACCTCTACAGTGGAGTTCCTGAACAGGCCTGTGTTGTCCTTAATCACCTGAATGAGACGGTGACGCTGAAAGTAACTCTGAAGTATAACACGCAGAGCAGGCCCCTCCTCACAGACCGAGTGACCAGGAGAAGCTCTTTCTACTGCCGTTCCTTCATTGTCAGTACTGCTCCCTGAAATAAGGGAGATGGGTAGAGAAAGGGCATATTCGCTGATACCTTTGTTTGTGATCCTTTGAAAATAAAATTGCATAATGAAGGAAAAATGAGGAATACACAGTGAATCTCAAATCAGATTTTAGGAATGGAAGTTCTACTGAATATGCACACATAACATTTACAGAGTGCCATGCAAAAAATGTAACAGTAGTTACAGAAATGATTTAATCTCATCTTAAACTTCTGAGATAAATAATATTCGTGCCATGACAGACAGAAATGCTGAGATTTACAAAGTCAAATGACTGGCTTATCTAAGATCTCACCAATGGTTGACAGTTGATGTATTGTCCTTTTGACCTTCTACTACTTAAGGTATTGTTTAATTATACATGATTACCACAAATAATAACATATAATTTTTGTTTTTGAGACAGAGTCTCTTTCTGGCACCCAGGCTGGAGTGCAGCGGTGCCATCATGGCTCACTGCAGCCTTGACCTCCCAGGCCCAGGTGATCCTTCCACCTCAGCCTCCTGAGTAGCTGGGACTATAGACATGCACTGCCATGCCTGGATGATTTTTTTTTTTTTTTTTTTTTTTTTTTTCGGTAGAGGTGGGAGCCTCACTATGATTCCCAGGCTGGTCTTGAACTCCTGGGCTCAAGCAATCTGCCCACCTTGGCCTCCGGAAGTGCTGCGACTGTAAGCATGAGCCACCATGCTTAACCAGATAATATATAATGCTTTTGACCTTTGAAAAATAAAATTTAATGATTATTTTAATATCACCATTTTGCTATGAAAGTGCAAGCATCCCATTTCAGTCATAACTGGCTTGAAGAACTAGCTCATTTTATTGCAATATTTTCTCCTTCAATTGTGTTACTGTCATGTTACAACATCATCGTAATCTACTTTTAAAACAAGGAGCATAATCCTTGACTTTGTCCCTTACTGATTCTCAGGGATTAACCAGGAAGACAGAAACTCCTAATGGCTGAGAAATTTGGAAGTGAGTCTGGGCAGATTCTTCAGCTCATTTCTGTTTTACAGATTCCAAAATTACCATTTTCCTGGGCAGACATTGCTGTGGAGGTAAAGGGGCCAACTCTGCATTTCAAAAAGAGGAAACCAATATATGTGACCACGCCAGAGAGCCTAGTCTTCGTCCAGACAGACAAACACATATACAAACCAGGACAAACAGGTATGGGGAATCAAATGAGCAAGCGGACCTTTGGGAGAGGGGAGGAGCTTCTTCATTACTTAATTCTGCAGCCCTGGGAATTCAGGGATGCTGTTACTCTCTCAGTCTCCGCTGGGGTATTTCACAGGAAAATATCTCTGTTTCAGTGAAATTCCGTATTGTCTCTGTGGACGTCAATTTCCACCCTGTTGATGAAATGGTGAGTCTCGTAACGATAGGTGAAGGTTGAGGGAAAATGTAAGACCTATTCTTTTGGGAAACTTGAGACCAATAAAAGAGGTACTTTAAACCCACTATGGAAAGATCTCATAAGGGTACCTCTGCTAGAAGAATAAAAGAGGTCAGAATCAAGGTCCTCCACACAATGCATTCTTAAAATGAATTCAGCATGCAATTGAGGTTGCCCTCTTAAAGATGCCAGTCACTTTCATTGAATAAGGGTGTGGATTTGATTTCCCTCTTACACGAAGATCATCGTGAAATGATAATAAACTTATTATTCAGACCTTTTTATCTCAGTAGGTTTCCTCAACTGTACGTTATTTAACAATAGGAAAGTCATGACTTCTTGAGAGGTGTATGTCCCAAACTAAACATATAAAGTGCTGGGACGCAAACGGTATTTCCTCGTTTGGAAACAGAAACTCACTGTCTCTGTCCGCACGCTCTGTCGGTGCTGGTGTCATGGCTTCGTCCTTCTGTATTCCACCACGTGCTCATACGTGCTTCTTTTCTTTTCAGTTTCCAGCGGTTTATATTCAGGTAAGCGTCATATTGTACATCACAGCTGGAATGAGGCTTCCCTGCAAGTTACGTTAAACTGCCTCTCTCCCTTCTCCCCTCCCCATTTCACCAAAGCTAAACAAATACTGTTTTCCCTATCCACCTTAAATTCTAAGTGGATAAGATATAAGTGGAGGAACATTTCTCGAGATGATGCAATTTAGTGACTCGTCCAATATTTCTGACCAACCTAAATATACATAATACCAAAAAGAGGCATCAGTGTGGAATGTTATCTGTAATATCTCATAGCTAGTAAACTTATTCACCTTATCTCGGGCTGGAATTCCTATAAACCTTTGCTAATACCTTTGAGCCAGTTTACCCACCACCTGTGCTATAGCTCCCTATACCATTCTTACCTGTAAAGCTGCCGTTCTACTCAAAGGCATATATTTCCATTGTTTCTATGAACTCATACTATTTTTCTCTATAGGACCCCAAGTGTGACCGAATTTTCCATCGGCAAAGTCTCAAATTGGAAATGGGACTCAGCGAACTCTCTTTCCCGCTGTCAGTGGAGCCGTTTCTGGGTTCCTACCACATCCTACTGCAGAAACAGTCAGGGAAGACTATAAAGCACTCATTTGAGGTGAATGAATACGGTAAGAATGCTACATGTGTAGGGCATTTATAACATCAGAGTATTTAATGTTAGATAATTTTTACATATATGTAAGAATCAAGGTCTAGCATATGACAGTTGAAAATTAGCAAGCTTTGAAATGTACCTATTTGCTAAGTGCTTTTTGTGTACTGCCTCATTTAATTCTCACAATGCCCCTCTGGGGCAGATACACTATTATGCCGTTTTGCAAATGAGCATATCAGCACTGAGAAAGTTAGTAACTTACAAAAATCCAGAGTCATTAAGAGGCAACAAAGATTTGAAGAGATCCCTTTGATCTTTTTTTTCAGTTTATTTTTTTATTGCATTTTAGGTTTTGGGGTACATGTGAAGAACATGCAAGATTGTTGCCTAGGTACACACATGGCAGTGTGATTTGCTGCCTTCCTCCCCATCACCTATATCTGGCATTTCTCCCCGTGCTATCTCTCCCCAGCTCCCCACCCCCTTACGTACACTATGTACCTTGTACCTGGTTTTTGGGGTTTTTTTTTTTTTTTTTTTTTTTTTTTTTTTTTTTTTTTTGGGGGTTTTTTTTTTTTTTTTTTTTTTTTTTTTTTTTTTTTTTTTTTTTTGAGACGGAGTTTCCCTCTTGTTGCCCAGGCTGGAGTGCAATGGCACGATCTCAGCTCACTGCAACCTCTGCCTCCGGGGTTCAAATGATTCTCGTGCTTCAGCCTCCCGAGTAGCTTGGGATTACAGGTTTGTGCCACTATGCCTGGCTAATTTTTTGTGTTTTTAGTAAAGACGGGGTTTCACCGTGTTAGCCAGGATGGTCTCCATCTATGTACCTTGTGATCTGCCTGCTTCAGCCTCCCAAAGTGCTGGGATTATAGGTGTGAGTCACCGTGCCTGGCCTGTTTTTTATATTTTATAACTGAAAGTATTTCCTGGGATTATTTTATGGTTGTCTATAACCTACACCTATACTACTGTAATCAACTATGATTCCTAAATCATAGAATTTTGTAATCACCTAAACTATAGTTCAAATAAGTATAGTAATCAGCTAAACTTTAACACAGTTGATTTAGTTAATACTCAACCATAGTCGATTACTAAGTCAGACATGGAAGCCATCTTATCAGTCATCAGTTATGTGGATTTTGTAATGTAAATTTAATGTTTCATGCCATGGCTGAGAAGTCCTATCACAAAGCATGGTTCTCAAAACTCACCAGAACTGCCATCGGAATCCCAGAATAGGAATATATTATAGGAATAACACCTTACAAAACTGTGAGAGAAGCCAGGAAAGTAAGAGGCCATCAGGAGGATTTGGCAGACGAGAGAAAGTTACTATCCAGTTCTGAAGCATGATTGCGAGTATGTAAATGTGAGCTTGAAAAGGTCTGGGAAGACAGGTACGCTCAGCCGCCCAAGTGGACCAACCACGCAGAGGCGCTGACAGAAGAATCTATGCGAGGTGACTGTCTCTGCGCTCTGCAGAGCTGGCACTTCAGTAGGCTCATAGCCAAGTGTCAGATGGCAGGCCTGCGACCTGTTAGTCAGCAGGGCCAGCATTTGGGAAGAAGAGCTGGGCACAGGGAGGGAAAGAATGAGGATATTTTGAAGCCTATTGGTCGCTCTTTACCACATCTAGCTGTGACGATCTTCAGGGACTAATGGGGCTGCTTCCCCTCTCTTTGGGAAATCTTGCACAAATTCAGAGAAAGAGAGTAATGTATCATCAACTTAACCAAGTGAACTTAGTACCGATTGCTCACGGTAATGGATGTCACCTCCGTCTCAGTATTGTCCCTGGGCTCCCTCTTGTAGCTGAAGTCATTTCATGTGATCACACTGTAAAGATTCTGTCGTAGCATCTATTACTAAACACTCGCGAGATCTCCTGCCCACTCTCACCATTTTTCTTCTCTTTTATGAAAACAGTTTTGCCTAAATTTGAGGTCCAAGTAAAAATGCCCAAGGTTACTGGTCTTCTAGATGAAGAATTTGTGGTAATCGCCTGTGCCTTGTGAGTTGCATTTTTTCCATCTCATTTCTATTTCCATACCCTATTTGAGGGGAGGTGTTGTCCGTAACAGTCACTAAACTTGGAAGTATTTCGTAGCTGGCCTAAGCTCACAGTAGGGAGCAGGGATGGCTGCAGATGACGTGTCTGCTAATCACAAAATCATTTACTGGACATTTAAAATGTGCCAGACAGTGTTCTAAGTGCCTTGTGCTTACTTACATTTTTATTCTGAAGGCAATCCTGTGAGATGGGAAGGATTGCTATCCTCACTTTACAATGGGGAAACTACAATAACATTTAAAGAGTAAGAAATTTGCTCACTTTACAGCAGGTAGTAAATGGCAGAGTGGAATTTAAATCCAGTGTTCTGGAACCAGACCCCAAACTCTTCGTCACTATTCTATATTGCTTCTGCAATTTAAAAAGCAATCTAGCTTTATGAAGCATGTATGTATCCTAGACTCAGTGCTAAACTGAATCTTGTCCATCCAACTAGGGATGTCACGCTCATGCCTTCTGTGTCCTATTATCTCCCTTTTCTTTGTTGCTTCTAATTTCTTAAGCTATGGGAAAAGATGGAAAATCATTGGGAGGAAGCTAGGCTCCAGTCCTGGATGCACATGATAGAGTTAAAAATACATATTGTAGTTGTTTCTCCCTTCGATCGCCGTTTACTGCCTTTTAGTTCACCAGAGCATCCTCCACACACAAGAGAGAAATGTCCCCTCTTCCTTTTGGGAGGAGTGTGAACAACATGCTTTCATCCTTCTCACTACACTCAGTGCTTTAAATTTTTTCACCAGAGGGAAAGCCTTTGGATCCAGATTTAAAGAGTCCAAAAGTAACTGAAATTTAGTAGATGCTTTACTTATTGGAATTCAGGGAAAAAGCTATACAAAGGGGAAGCTTGGGGAACTGACCCTAAACCTTATCTGCCCCACCATTTGGGCTAAGGCAATAGTTTCAAACATCAATATTCATCAGAATCTATGGGTGCGGGTGTGTGCTTACTTAAAATGCAGATTCCATGGCCCCATGTCCAAAGATTCCAGTTATACATCTGAGGAAAGTCTCAGAAATCTGCATGTCAGCACATATCCCAGATCATTGCGATGCTGGTGATCCACAAAACATGCTTTGAGAAACAACAAGTTAGTTATGGCTTTGTGTCATATTCATCGATCATATTAGGCAGAATTAAACTGATTCATTATAACATTTTTGTTTTATAGCTACTGCTTTTCCATCCAACTTCTCATTTACCCTCTTAAAGTACTTATAAACCAAGGAGAACTCAGAAATACACTATCTACATATTCTTAATATGTTGCCCTAAAACAGTGTAGGAGGTGTTGTCAAAGCTGGAATCAGGATCGAGATAGTCCGACAGCAGAGAGAGCGGGAAATAGGACCATCTTATAGTAAAACCGCCACTTACAGGGAAGAAAGATCTGAGAAAAACTAAATTGGTAATTTTCCATTTGGGGCTGTTTCAGAAAGATACTTCCAGTACTTTTTCTTAGAGTTATAGACAATTAAGACACAGTCTCTCAGAATACGTGTTTATAAAATGCAAATAATATGGGAGGCAATACAATTGCTTAAGGTGGATGTATGAACGCATCAAATCAGGTGAAGAAATATCTGTATTATTTGTATTAAATAGCTTTTTGCATGACCACCTTATTGTTATAGGTACACATACGGAGAGCCTGTCCCTGGTCTGGTGACACTTAGTGTATGCAGAAAATATTTATCACTCCAACGCACCTGCAACAGTAACTATTCATGTGATATCTGTGAAGAATTCAGTCCACAGGTATGTGGAAACCGCTCTCCTCGGGACACTAATACCAAGGTTTTCTCTTCTCATGGATGACAGTAGTGCATACAATACAACAGAGAATTTGAAATACCCATCAGGCAAAATGGAGGAGTAGGGGAAAACTCTCAGATTGTCTGGCAGTGTTAGGGGCTTCCTTGAGGGCTAGGCTTAGGGGTGCAGAGTGGTATTTATTTGGTCAGTTTGGTAATTTCCTTCCAACAGCAGTCAAAATGCCAGACATAAGGGCATAGAAGGATATGGAAGGATCCAAAGTTGGCTTTTATCAAACAGATAACAGAAAAATATCTGTGGCAGGTATTAAGAATTTGGCTAGTGGGAGAATCAGATGGCAATGCCGTGGAATGTAAACCGCACTGGAGGAGGGAGTGTTAAACCAGTACAGGCTTAAGGCTGAAGAGAGGAAGACTTGGATGGACAATAGATCGCAGGCCCCATGCACATAAGGAAGAAGTGAAATAAGAATAACTAAGGGAAACAGCTGAAAGTAGAATGTGATGTATTTTTATAAGGGACAAAAATTACTGATTTCAGAGGCAGAATGTGTAAAAGTCCAGGGTGTGTCAGTATGCACAGACGCTGGAAGGGTGACGCAGGGCAGGCAAGCCCCCAAATGGGGGTTTAGCCCAAGAGGGTTCTTTCCTTCACCCAGGAAAGAGTTCAAGGGCAAGCCAGAGGTGTTAGAGACAAAAACTTTTATTGAAGCGGCAGTGCACGGCAGCAGCAGAGGTACTGCCCCTTGCAGGCCAGGGCCACCCCATCAGCAGTGGGCCCACAGCAGCAGCTCAAAGGGAGTACTGCAGTCATATTTATACTCACTTTTAGTTACATGGAAATTAAGAGGCACATTGTGCAGAAATTTCCAGGAAAAAGGTGGTAACTTCTGGGGTGTCAGGCTGTTGCCATGGAAAAGGGCATGACCTCTGTGTGTTGCCATGGCAACGGTAAACTGACATGGCACACTGATGGGCATGTCTTATGGAAAGCAGCCTCCCCTGCATCCCCGTTTTAGTGAGTTCTCAATTTGGTCCAGTGTGTGAGACCCACTTCCAAAGCTGAGTCTCACCTCTTACCTCAAGGGTATGGAAAAGAACGTTATCAAAGCTGCAGAGAGCAAATGAATGAGAGGCCAGAGTAACCAATATAATAATGAACACCAGGGCAGACACTGATAAACAAGATCCATGGGAGGAATCTAGCTGCCCAAATCTGTAATGTATCAGGGAGACTAGGATTAACTTCTATTTTCAAGTGAGTCGTGACATCTATATAAAAATAAATTAAATATGATTATATTTTATTATGCAATAAAGACTTTCCTATAAAAACATTTAAATGAAAACAAATCTTTATTAAAACATGTACCCCAACGTTTACTTTGAAAGCTTGTTTATGGCAAGGATTCATCTATTTATTAAATGTATATCTTTCCGTTAATATCCTAGATATTGAGAATATACAGTTAAGAACATAACAATCCTTGCTGGGTGCAGTGGCCTACACCTGTAATCCCAGCACTTTCAGAGGCTGAGGTGGGAAGACTGCTTGAGCCCAGGAGTTTGAGACCAGCCTGTGTAATATAGTGAGGCTCCCCTGCCTCTATAAAAAGTTAAAAATCAGCCAGGTGTGGTGGCACGTACCTGTTGTTCCAACTACTCGGGAGGCTGAGGTAGGAGGATCCCTTGAGCCCAGGAGGTTGAGGCTGCAGCGAACCGTGATCATGTTCACTGCACTCTAGCCTGGGTGACAGGGTGAGACTCTGTCTCAAGCAAACAAAAAATCCAAACATAGCAATCCTTGGTCAATATTTAGGTAATGGTGGTTACGAACGCCTTCTCAGAATATGTTATGTCTGAGTTTTGAGGAGCCTAACTGTTGGAATGGGAGAAAGAAACTTATCATTTGTGGAACAGCATATGCAAGAAGATAGAATTACGAAATATCACGGCACGTTTGGAAACTCTAGGAAGTTTAATATGGCAGAAATGGGATCAGTTTTCAGAAGAGAGGGGAGAAGCCAAAGGTTGACAATGAGTAAATCAATGATGGTTGAAGAAACATTATGTCATTCTTGGGCTGGGAAAAGATAAGACCAAAAGGATGGTCAGAACATTTGTTACATTTATTTGTATGACTATGAAAAATTCTCATAAATTGACAGCTAACTTTTTAAGTAGCATATTGGAAGACCCAAAAATTCTCTTCCTTTCTCTTCAGGCAAACAGTGAAGGATGTTTCACACAACTCATAAAAACTGAAGTATTTCAGCTGAAACAAAAAGCATATGACATGAAAATAGAAGTGGAAGCCAAGGTCAAAGAGGAGGGAACTGGTTTGTATTATTTTTAAATATTTATTAATGTGATACCCATTTATCAAACTTTCATTTCATGTAAAGCACTTTATAGTTTCTGGAGGTTATGAAAATAACATGGTGCCTGCCTTCAAGGAATTATGCATCTAAACACAGAAATTAAGTGTGTGTATGTGCACACATAGCCACAATAAGATTTCTGCAAGAAATGCAAAATTGAGG
>NW_016107929.1:14046-27061 GCF_001604975.1 Cebus imitator | reverse complement strand
AGATAGCACTTGACAATAAGTCGGAAATAAGCGGCGAAGGAGGAAAATGACTCATTTAAAAAACCCAACTCCTCAGTATTCCTGCATCAATTATCCAACAGATGGATAAGCCATATACCAAAAGAGAGAACACTGGAGATGGAGAAAGTTTGAGATGATAGTGTGATGATCCCACTTTTGGATATTCTCAATTTGAGTGCCCATGAGCTATCCAAGAAAACAATTCAAGATTTTGAGATCTATCACATAACAGGATGATTAAAGTCAGCAATAATATGTTGTATATTTCAAGATAATAAATAAATTACAAATGTCTCATCTGAAAAAATGATAAGTGAGGTGATATATATTAGTCTATTTAATTGTTCCACATTGTATGTATATATCAAAACATCACGTCGTGCCCCAGAAATGTATATAATTATGATTTGTGAATTTAGAATAATAATAGAAAATAAACTGCCATTTATCTTTCAAAATAATTTTTAAGAAGTAGTATTAAAAAGAAAAACCAAAGTATAGAGCTCAGAAAACAAGTTTTGTTTTCAGCTTCTAAGACTGCCGGTAAATAACAGGGAGTGACCTGGAGGTAAACATGACGGAGTGGAAGACGTTATTGCCATATGACGCTTTAACCGGCTATGACTTTTATATTTCTAGGTTCTTCTAGTCAATGAAAAGCATCAGCCAATCCCCAACAAAACTATATTTGTTAGTGTGGAGGAAGCTAGATACCATTCCAGTGCACCTACTGATGAGCATGGTTTAGTGAACATTTCCCTTGACACCACCAACTGCACATCACCCTTTATTACAGTTTCAGTAAGTGGAAAGGGGCATCTGGGATCAAACAGAGATGACTGTGGTTAGAATTAAAGATATTTGAGAAGCATATGAACTTCAGGAATTTTTTTAAAAAAGTGATAACGAGTAAAACGTAAATTAAGCCATGTGGAGACCTAAATGATAAAAAACAGAAAAATCTGTAAGAAATCTTTTACTTGCATGTAAACTCTGTTGAAAATATGATTTAGCTTCAAGAGACATTGAATATATCATCTTGGTATTCCTTTGAAAAATTGAATATTTTTATGATTCTAGTACAAGTTAGATCTTGCTTGGTTTCTTTGGCATACTACTATTTTCGTTTTGAGTTGAATGTTTAAATGTTCTCCTTATGCACGTTGCAGCCATAGGGTGCTAAGAAAAAGTAATTGACCTTGCTTGTGAATGAATAACATCTACTAAATCAGTATAGCATAAGCTTAAATGATCTCAAGGGGAAGCAGTTTATAGATTACGCTGCATTTGAGAAAGCAGCTTCTGATATGGCTTTATTATATCGCTTTATGTATATGTGTGTGTGTGTGTGTGTGTGTGTGTGTGTGTGTGTATGTAAAACATTTATATTTATTCTTTCTTCCATTAGGTCAAATACAAAGATAATGACAAACGTTTCGATAACCAGTGGGTTCAAGAATTTCATACACAAACACACTTTGTTGCAAAGCATTTTGTTTCCCCAAGCAACAATTATATTCACCTTAAACCTATTATGGGTACTTTGGCCTGTGGACAAACCCAGGAGATTCAAGCACATTACCTCCTGAATAAACAGATTCTCAAGGATGAAAAAGAATTCACCTTCTATTATTTGGTAAGACTAAGAGCCACTGTAACTCTTTCTGACTGCGTAGACTCCAAAATTGCTGGGTTCCTGTCTAAGTGATGTCATTTACAAGATATCAATAATACATTTTTTGTTGTTTTATGCTTGAAGAGAAGTTACTTCCTAACAAGTCTGAACACTTTAATATCTCCTCTACGCTCTGGTCACCACTGAAACTTTCAGAATTTTTCCTTCCATAGTCCCAATGGCAACTCATTGAGCAGGAGAGGAAAGAGCCGAGGATAAAATAATTTTAGTCCAACAGAAAAATTTTTCTTAGAACTCAGTAGATAAATAACCAAAGGCTGGGAACCATGAATGAATTCAAAAGGAAGCAAAACTTATAAACAAGTTTCTGGAAAAATATTCAATTCTAATTATTTTACAAAGCTCATGACTGGTGTGATTGCAGGGAAAAGGTATATTAGCAGGCAGACTATAAGTTGGAATGATACATTTGAGGCCAATATTCCTATGAATGCCCCAAAATTTAAAATGTCCAAGGCTAAAACTTAACTAAGTCATTTTAAGAAGAAAAAGTTAAATATAGGAAATTCTGTATAAGAGGATTAATTATCAATAACATTTTCTTAATTCCATGAAAAATAGAAAAATTAACAATAAATTTGAATTTTCTAGGTTTATTGTTTCCTAGATATATGACCTTGGATAGTTTACTAATTTCATCTGGAAAGAGAAATGTCAGTCATCTCAACTTAGTCCTGTAGATAATATTAATACCTACTTCATGGAATTATAGTGTAAATTAAACAAGTTAATATTAAATTACTTAAGTTCCTGGCATATAGAAAATGCTCAATATATTTAGTTTTTTAAAAATAGAGGCAATAATAGAGAATATTTATGTATACTTTATGTCTGCCTTCACTATATATTTGCATAAGGTAGATGTTTGAAATGTTTGTTAAAAAACTGCATAAATTTTGTTTACATATTTACATATAATACATTTATTAGGAGTGAAAAACTTTAAATAGTAAAACATTATAAAATTATATATTTTTTATTTAAAGTAGGTGAAGACACATAAATGAAGATATTGAAAAGGAAGCTCAGTGAGCAAAATAGGTTGGGGTAATAAAATTATGGGTCACCAATATATCATGACTGTTTTAAAGTTAGGTTAAAATGCTTATTGTTAAATTGTTTAAAACAATAATGAACATATTTGCCTCTGTCTTCAGATCAAAGCAAGAGGAATCATCGTCCAATCAGGAAGCCATGTGTTATCCACTGAGCAAGGAGACAGTAAGTATTTTTGATATTTCATTTTTCTTTCCTCTATCACCTTGTCAAATTCGGAACAAGTTAGCAATCTGGAGCATTTTCACATTAGAAGAAACAGGCATCAACCTCTTCATCCAAAGATGAAGAAGCTGATGTAATAGGATGACATACTGGGTTCGCTTTAGCCCAATTAAGATTTTTTCTTCTTTTATAGCATTCCTACATTTTAAATTGTATTCCTGAACTAATATATATTCATTTTATAATTAAATGTCTTTAAAAGGCAGAAAATAACTGAAAAACTATGGAAAATAACCACAGGATAAGTTTACTTCTTATGCTTGTATATTCATTTCCCATTACTACTGTAACTGATTATCACACATTTATAGGCTTAAAACAATACTTCTAGTTCTTCATTTTAGTGTCTTAAAACTCACTTCTGTCTTCTAGTTCTGGAGGTCAGAAGTCTCACTAGGCTAAACTCAAGGTGTCACAACTGCGTTCCTGCTGGAGCTTGATGAGAGACTGTTCTTGCCTTTTCCAGCTTCTAAAAACCTCTTGCATTCTTTGGCTTGTGATTCCCTTCTTTATCTTCAAAATCAGCTGCATACCATCTTCAAATCTCTCTCACCTTCCTGTCTTCCTCCTAGAAAGGCCCTTGTGATTACATTGGGCTCACCTGGATAATCCAGACTAACCTTCACACCTCAAGATCTTTAATTTAATCATTTCTGCAAAGGCCCTTTTGCCATATAAAGTAACAAATGCACACGTTTTGGGAATTGAATATCTTCAGGGGCCATTATTCTATTTACCACTATCTTCTGATTGGCCAGAGATTCACATTCATCCCTCCTGCAAAGTACATTCGCTCTATCCATCATCCCTAGAAGCCTCAATCCATTACACCATTAACACAAGATTAAAAGCTCACAGCCTCATCAGCTCAAAAGATCCAAATCTCATCATCTCAATCATCTAAATTAAGTGTTAATGAGGCCCTGGACATAATCCATCGAAGGGCAAAAAGAGTCATTAGTCTCAAGAAGTGATGAAATCTGGCTGGGAAAACAACATAGTTTCAACACCTGGGAATAATCCTCTTTAGTTCATGTCTCTATCCTCTGGGCTCCAGGATCCACTTTTGGAATCATTCACCCTTTTTCATGAAGAACGTGTTTGCAGCTGAATTGTTTTATCAAACCTTGTTTCCTGCTTGCATAATATGAGAGGACACTCTTCTTTTATTCTATGCTCTCTCTGTCCCTTTTAGCTGAAGCTGACAGTGTTTCTGTTAGTATAAATTTTTCAAGAACCAGGTAGGTCTCCTGTGTGTCACAGAGAATTCTTCTGTTAAACAAAAAGCTTCTTCTATCTCCCATTTTGGCTTTTGCTGAGATGAGTAAGAGTATCTAAGAGTCATGCACTTAATATTTTCAAATAGCCCTATTCTGTGACTAAATTACTCTGACATTTTTGTTTTTCTGCAAAGCAAATCTTTAGCAAACAATTGTCCAGTCACACCATAGCTCTTTTTTTCTAGAGCACAATTTCCTGACAGTGAATGTCTTAATTTTACTGATTGTAGATAAGCTGAGAAATTTTCAAATTATCAAGTCCTAGTTCGTTTTTGATGACTAATTCCTCATTCAATTTAAGTTTTTTCTTTCCAGTTTTATTATAAACAGGAAGAAGGAGTCAGACTAGCCCTTTAACACTTTTCTTTAAAAGCTTCCCCCTAAATATCTAAATTCATTAACATTTGGTATTTCTTTTTCTTAAATATTTTGTTGACTTTACCAGTGAAGCCACCTGGACATAGAATTTTCTTTGTGAGAAAGTTTTAAATACAAACTTATTTTCATTAATTAAGTACAATTTAAGCTTACTGCTACTTTAGTAAATTTTTGGTTGTATAGGTCATTTAAAATCTTGTCTATTTTTCTAAACTGTTTAATTCATTGACATAAAATGAATTAAACAGTTTATAAAGGTCCATAACATTCTTTTATAGCTTTAAAATATCTGTAATTTCTACAGTGACAGCACCACTTTTATTCAAGATACTTATAATTTATGTCTTTTCTTGATCAGTTTGGCTAGAAGCTTCTCAATTGTAATTTCAAACAGCTAGTTTTTGGTTTAATTGATTTTCTTTCTTTTTTTATTTTTGTGTCAGTGGTATTCACTGATCTTTATCAATTAAAGATTGATTTTAATTTAGTCTTTTTATACTTTCTTCATGAGGATGCTGGGGTTGTTGATTGAGAACTTTCTTCTTTTCTAATGCTAGTGTTTAGTGTTACACATTTTTCTGTTAATAATGCTTTGGTTGCATCCCATAACATTTACAAGTGATACTTTAATTTTGAATCAATTTAAAACATTTTCTACTTCCCTTTTTGATTTCTTATTTGGACTATGAATTATTCAGAAGTGTGTTATTTAGTTTCTGAATGGGAGACATTTTAGAGATCTTTCTGTTACTGATTTCTGATTTAATGCCATTATGATTGTAACTTTACTTCTTTTAAATTTATGGAGACATTTTATAGCTCAGAAAATACGGTCTATCTTGGTAAATGTTAGAATATGTATTCTGCTGCTGTTAAGTGTTCTCTGAATGTCACTGAGATCAACTGGGTTAATAGAATTTCTCTTTCTTAGATCACACTTTTCTTCTTTACTTCCTTAAATCATAAATATCTTATTAATTTCCGTTATCCTGGGAAGAATGTTTAACATTTCATAGAAAGATAAGTAAAAATTTTTTTAACAAAAGTACAGCTGGCCTATTTACTTGTTACCAGTTGTCCCCACATTAAATCTCATAAGGAAATAATAGACTTCTTTTTGTTAGTTTGTTTTAAAATTTAAAACAAAATTGAATATTTATGAGCTATCATTTGACCGAAGCAACTTTTATTAACAGAGCTCATTTAGAAAGATCAAAACACCCGTACCTCCAGGGTCAGTTAATATATCCAGGAAAAAGTGAAGAATATATAAGATTTGGCATATGTTTTATATTTTAACTCTGAAACATCGTTTCTTGTATTAGCACTTGGCACACAGTGAGTAGATAATAAATATTTTTAAATGAATTCATAAATCAAGGATAAGTTATCTCTTGGTTTACAATTTACCAGAGCCAAATTGTGAAAAAAAGTCCATCAGAATCATATCCAAAGGGAGTATACATTCCTGTCATAATGCATCTCTGTAACAGGAATTTTGGATAACAGTGTTAATAAAGCATGCTTTATGCCCTCCAGATTCCCACAGACAAGTAGAGATAACGGGGTGCTACCTAAAGACTGACAAGTTATAACAAATCCCATTTCTTCTAAATGCTCTTACTAGAAGAGCTAAATAAAACCCTAGAGTTTTCCATACACTTTATTTTATGTGAAAGTTGATACCTAAAAATGTATCTCAACTTGCTCAACTTAGTAGAAGCCTACGCCAAGAAGACTCTCCTCTGTCACTATGTTTCTCTAGCTCCCCTTTGCCTCTTTATTTAAGTAGTTCAATGCAGCATCAAGCAAAACTTATGCCCTAATATCCTGAACATGTTTTTAAATAAAAATTGATTTTTAATTAGTCACCTAACTCAATTATTTACAACTTTTCCTTTAAATAGTCATGTAAAGTTTGATTAAAATACCCTTTTAATTAATCATGAATTTGTTTGATTTCAAAATATGAATGTTTGTCTGTAATTTTTTTGAGCTCCAGATTAGCCTCTAAATAAATTTCCTGTAACTCTGCATCTAGATGAAAACTTTTTTTTTTCATAGACTTTCTCCCAGTCTTTTTGAGCCAGCAAGAGGCTTCTAAGGTCATGATAAGGGTGTAAAACCCACACTCTGAATCCCCGCTCACCGTAGGTTCTTCTTAGGTCTATAACATCTCTTAGGCCTATATAATCTCTTACTGGTTGTTTTCTTTCTGCTTGAAATAAAGCATAAAATTTAAATACAGTCATTCAAATATGAAACGTTGACTCTAAATTTCCATTTAATCCTTGATTTTATGTTATTGAACATCATATTGATTTTTTTAGAGCAGGTAAGTTTGTCTCTTATAACATATGAAAAATAAACTGCCTCACAAAGCAGTGTCTTCAAAGTTTGTTTCTGCAGTTGAGTTTAGATCCTGTATGGACTGAATACTGAGGTGGTGGGTGGGGAGAAGTGTCTCTCTCTCTTTTGCGTGTGTGTGTGAGACAGAGTTTCACTCTTGTTGCCCATGCTGGCGTGCAATGGTGCGATCTCAGCTCACCTCAATGTATGCCTCTTGGGTTCAAGCGCGTCTCCTGCTTCAGCCTCCCACATAGCTGGGATTACAGGCATGCACCACCACACCCAGCTAATTTTGTATGTTTAGTAGAGGCAAGGTTTCACCATGTTGGTTAGGCTGGTCTCAAACTCCTGACCTCAGGTGATCCACCCATGTCAGCCTTCCAAGGTGCTGGGATTACAGGCCTGAGACACCGCACCCGGCCGAAGTGGCTCTCTTTTTAAGAAAAAATATACTTCATTTTATTTAATGACAGCTATGTAAATGGTTGTTTTGACTTTGTCTTTGAGATTTAGGAAACTCAATGAAGATCTTAAGTACTCTAGTGTAATAACCATTTATTGCAGCTTCCTAATAAAATTAACTCCTGCCTATGTCTAACCCTGCTCCAGAATTCCACGTTTATTTGGCTTTCATCTTACTATTTCAGATTTATTTTGACTTTGCTGTTTCTCTGTATTTTCATGAAAGCTGTCTTCAAATCTTTCATATATATAGTAAGGGTGCAATTTCTAGAGAATAATTTTATGCTACAAAGATCAAACAGAACATTTATGAGAAAACTCAAGGGGAATGTTACATAAACACTATGGAGTTCACACAGAGGACAGCCACTAAGATGAACACACAGAATTCTATTCTAAAAATCAAAGGCTCACAAGGCTTTGTATGTGATCTGTATCTGTCTCCCTGCTGTATTATAAGCGGCCTGAAGGAAAAGACTGTGTTGCATTGTTTGTATTGCCCTTACATACACAAGAATTATAACCAAGTGTCTAGACGTTCTCTTTCTTCTCTCTTGACTGCTTTCTGAATAATATTTTTAAATTTAGAAATAGAGACATGCATTAAATGTCTTTTTCCTACTTAAGCAGAGGAAATGGACAATTAAACCTATATCTTTAAGGGAAAATGTCATTAGCTCAGCATATATTCATTGAACACTACTTCCCGCACAGTGGTATAAATGCAAGTCTTTTCTTACTTCAGTGTGCTCCAAATGTAAATAAAGTCCGTAGTTGGAAATGCCTTTTTTTAAACAAAAAATTGATAATTCTGTTTCTAATGTGTTATTCTGGACGTCTTCTTTTTAAATTCTCCAGTGGAAGGGGTGTTTTCCTTCTCCTTTCGAGTGGAATCAGTCCTTGCTCCCAGTGCCCATCTGCTTGTTTATACTTTTTTACCTAATGGAGAGATTGTCGCAGACACTGGCAAGTTTGAGGTTGAAAACTGTTTTGCCAACAAGGTGGGTTGTTTTGTTTAAGACTATGTAGTCCTTTTATTCTTCTCCCATTGTGATGTGTGGAAAAGAAAGAAATAAGACAAACAGACATGCAGTGGTCCCAAAGCCTTCCTCCCAACTACCTCTAATGGCAGTGATGTCACACTGAGAAGTCTAGTGCTGACATCTGAAACAGGCAACCCCAAACACAATTTTTAAGTCTCTTGTTTTGTTATAAAATTCATATGGATTTCAAAATCAAGTAATCTATAAACCTTTAATAGTTTTAATTTTTTAATGTTTTGTTACTAATATTTTTGGATGGGTGTGGTGGCTCATGCCTGTAATCCCAGCACTTTGGGAGGGATCTGTCCAAGGTGGGCAGATTACGAGATCAGGAGTTTGAGTCTAGCCTGGCCAACATGGTGAAACTCAGTCTCTAACAAAAAATACAAAAAAAATTAGCTGGGCATACCGGCACGCACCTGTAATGCCAGCTACTCAGGAGGCTGAGACAGGAGAATAGCTGAACCTGGGAGGCAGAGGTTGCAGTGAGCCAAGATCACACCACTGCACTCCAGCCTGGGCAACAAAGCAGGACTCCATCTCCAAAAAATAAAACTAAAATTAAAAATTAATGATAGCCTAAAATTTTAACATAAGTTAAAATGGCATCTTTTTTATTTAAGGAATTCAAAGCTGCCATGTGAAGCTCTCTGAGATCTAAGTATGCTTTATTCCAACAGAATTTGGTGCTGTTTATCTGATTTTCACTACTCTAGCAGCATAATCATAACATTAGCAATCAGATAAGAGCTGTCTAGTTCAGGTGCCTGTTTTCAAATATACCTGGAAGGATGTTTTTTTTAACATGGGCTTTGTGGAGGTTTAAAACAAAATATGTTTATAGCAAGTGAACGTTTCTGCCCTGAGACCTACATTTAGATTATCTTGTTTTTAATATACAGTGAAATAAGAAAAATACACAGTGGATCCTGATGTAAACCTTTAACTCCATTTTACTAAAGAGTGCTATTAAACTTGGACTGTGTGTCCAAGAAGCGTAGCGTCTGTTCTGTTTGGATTTCTGGGTGTTTCATAGCCACTGAGAAGAGACTCCTTCATGCTTGAATACCTTTACTGTTAACGGTGGGTAGTTAGTTGGTTGTTCCGTCTTGGAATGGCCGTGTTACGCTCTGGTTTTCAGCACGCTTCATTCATTCTAGCAGTGGAGGCTCTTTCTGGATCAGTATCCTTTTCACACGCTGGAAATTGGAGAAGTATTATAAAATAGAATTGGCAGAAAACTAATTCTCTCCCCAGACTCCAGTCTGAAAAACACTTCTGATTTTGCAAAACATTTGATCGTCCCTGTGCAACAGTATAAAACTTCACCAGAGAAGCAGAAGCCCGTGGAGATTATATTCAATTACTTCATGTTAAACGCCTTTTAAGTCATCGTTGATCAGAATTGAAGATCAGCTATAAAAAATAACATGAACAAAGATTCATAAGACGCTTCAGAAGAAAGTTGACTACTACGAAAGTTAAAAAAAACAGTAGATCTATTAAAATGACAAATTAAGCACCTTAAAAGTTAGACATCTTGGTGAGACAATGAGCAAATAAACAGTGCACAGAGGATGTGAGGAAAGATCCCAAGTCAGACACGAATCCCTACAAAATGATACATTTAACTTTTTTTTAAATCTTTGTTGAGACAGAGAAAGTAGTTTTCTATTCAAACTTCATGTACTCATTTCTTCACTTACAAACAACAGATTTAGTGCACACATTAAATATTATGTAATAGTTGGAATTTTTTATTATACCCAACTGGATATGATTATTCATTAAGAATAACATTGGTAATAACTAATATAATATATCAGGTACAGACGCCTTTGAAATATACCTTACAGCTCTGTTTTGGTTTTCATATCGGTAAAACATTTTCTATGTTCTAAAATGTCCACTTCTTGCTAATAGTGTTTCTAGTTTATTATAATCCCAAATTGCTTGTTCTTTTGACATAGACAGTCACTAACACATTTTAATGAACTGAAATTTTCTACAAATAAAAACTAGTATATTTCAGAGATTCTCTGTAAGCAATGTTTTTGTAATGTTTTGAATTAGAAAGATGAATACTACTGCATCTTGAAGATAAATAATTATTGATTTATTTTTCATATATGTCTTATGATAAGCGATTCCAAACTGCTGTATTAATTCGGCAGACCACAAAGCTGGATTGTCATAGTGAAATTTAGCAACCTAATTTAGCTAAACATACTGATATTTTATTCCCGTACAAATCAGTTTTCAGTCCAAGAATCAAGGAAGTTACCTGATGCTACAACTATATAACCCAGATTCTTCTCAAGAAATGTCTATAGCCACAGAAGGAATTAATAGATTCACTTACCAATTAATTTTTTTGACCAAAGCAGAATCAAATCTTTGGGAAAATTCTGTACATTTTCTGTTGTTTTTTATTCACCATTTTTTGAATTGTCTGAACCGATTAACTCTTAGGCTGTATATTAGATATTTAACTTTTTAAATAGACCAGTAAATCCCCAATCATGATGAACAGTCCCACACTGCTTTAGAATTTCAGATGGCTGAGACTGCCAACCGGAGGAGATGCCTGTTGGCTGGTCCCAGGGGTGGAATGTGATTTTCACATCACTGTGCAAACTACACACAGTCATCCAGTCATCACAAAAACACGGCACAGAGATAGGTCAGTGATAGCAAGGGATGCATCTTTCTTGTATGTGTGTTTTCAGTTCTACTCAGAGTTCTATTTCTATATGATTAAAGTCAATTCATATTTCACCAGTTATACAAGGAATGGAAAACCTGAGTTAACTGGAATCAAATTTCCAGGTTTTCCAGAAACACTGAATTGGTAGTTCCTAAGCTGTTCACCTCTTAATTCTGCTCTGAGATGAATAAAGAGAAAGGAAGTATAGAAAAGCCTACTCTTACTCTGGAGTAGAAGAAGGGTTGCTTACTGTAATAATTATAAAAGTGTCTGCTTTAATCATGTCCTCTTTACAGGTAAATTTGAGATTCTCCTCAGCTGAGAGCCTGCCAGCCTCAGACAACCGCCTGAAGGTGACAGCCACCCCCTTCTCCCTCTGTGCCCTCCGTGCTGTAGACCAGAGTGTGCTGCTAATGAAGCCTGAAGCTGAACTCTCACCTCAATCTGTGAGTCCCATTTCAACCTTGGGGATCATGAAATGCCCACATGACAAGATCATTTTTGGAAGTTAGAAGTTCCAAAAATGTTTGCAAAACACAAGTTCTTCGGTGTGACAGGCATAGTGTAATTCCACAACAAGCATAAATTGCATGAAGTAATTTACATATCTTATCTCATTGTATTCTCTGTTATATTCTCATGGAGGGAGCAATCTTGTTTGCCAAAACAACCTTCATGCCTGGCACAGAATCTTTTGATTTTTTAACTTTTGAGTTCTGGGGTACATATGCCGGACGTACAGGCTTGTTACATAGGTGAACGTTTGCCATGGCTGGAAGTTTGCTGCACAGATCAATCCATCAACTAGGTATTAAGCCCAGCATCTATTAGCCGTTCTTCCTCTGCTCTCCCTCCCCCTGCCCCCGCCCCAACAGGCCCCAGCGTGTGTTGTTGCCTGCCATGTGTCCACGTGTTCTCAGCATTCAGCTCCCTCTTATAAGTGAGAACATTCAGTGTTTGATTTTCTATTTCTGCATTAGTTTGCCAAGGATAATGGCTTCCAGGTCCATCTATGTCCCTACAAAGGACATGATCTCATTTTTTATGGCTGCATAGTATTCCATGGAGTATACGTACCTCATTTTCTTTATCCAGTCTATCACTGATGGGTATTTAGGTTGATTCCATGTCTTCTCTATTGTAAATAGTGATGCAATGAACATTTATAATAGAATGATTTCTATTCCTTTGGGTATATACCCAGTAATGAGATGATGGGTCAAGTGGTATTTCTGCTTCTAGGTCTTGGAGGAATCACCACACTGTCTTCTGTTGAACTAATTTGCGCTCCCACCAACGTTGTAAAAGTGTGCCTTTTTCTCCCCAACCTCACCAGCATCTGTTGTTACTTGACTTTTTAATAATCGCCATTCTGGCTGGTGTGAGATGGTGTTTCATTGTGGTTTTGATTTGCATTTCTCTAATGATCAGTAGGATTGAGCTGTTTGTCATAAGTTTGTTGGCTGCATGAATATCTTCTTTGAGAATTGTCTGCACATGTCCTTTGCCCACTTTTTAAGGGGGTTGCTTTTTTCTTGTAAGTTTGTTTAAGTTCCTTGTAGATGCTGGATGTTTGATCTTTGTCAAATGAATAGATTGCAAATATCTTCTCTCATGCTCTAGGTTGTCTGTTCACTCTGATGATAGTTTCTTTGGCTGTGAAGAAGCTCTTTCGTTTAATGAAGTCTTATTTGTCAATTTTTTGTTGTTGCTGCTTTTGGAGATTTTGCCATAAAATCTTTGCTCATGCCTATGTCCTAAATGGTACTGCCTAGATTTTCTTCTAGGGTTTTTATAG
>NW_016107929.1:4245-9251 GCF_001604975.1 Cebus imitator | reverse complement strand
ATCTTATGTGCATCAGATTATCAACACATTTTTAATGAGTAAATGAATAATAATTATTTTAAATGGGTATTACTACTTTAATATTATGAATGAAGAAAACACAACTACAATATGTTAAAAATAAGGTTAGCCATTCCACAGAAAAGTGAACAAAATAACAAGCTGGGTTAAATTGTTCCAATAATAAACATTCCCTGAGCATGTGACCTTATTCCACTTGAGAAATAAGGCAGCTATAAGATACTGATGATAAAAGCAATACATTTTAAAGGAGGAATTTGATTCTAATTTCTTTTCTTTTAAGTCCACTTCCCAGCCCACCACTAATATAACTTCAAGTAATTATGCAAAAATTTTATGCTTTTCTGAAAATCCAGGCACTGACTCACTGGCTTTAAGTGTGGACAAAAGAGAATTTCCACTCAATCTTGTCTTTAAAAATGTCTCTTGCAATGAAGCACTTTCAGAACAGCTGTATATTTTACGGGCTTCATGGTTCACTTATTTACTTAAGAAATATTTATTGCATCTTGACTATAAGATGGACATTATTTTGAGAGCAGGATTACTAATGATGGACAATCCAGATTTGGTTTTTTACCAATACAGATTTATAATCTTGTGAGATATAAAAACAAGCAAGCAACAAAAACATATAAACATAAAAATTCCAGATTTTTATAAATACTATAAAAAGAATAAACAGAGTATTGATATCAAGAGTAAAGGTGGTGAGAAGTTTTTGAAATAGTTGAACAATTTTAAAATTTTTACATTGGAGAATAGTGGAGATTCCAAAGCAGACTAACCAATAAATGGAAGCAGCATGCCAAAGGTTTTGAGTCAGAGTGAATTTGGAGTGTACTGAAAAGGAAAAGGTAACCACCTAATACGTAGCAGTGAGAGGGGAGGATGCTAGAGGCTGCAGGTAGGATGGAAAACGGGGAAGGTCATGGCAAGCTCTGTTTACGTGGTGTGGAATTTGGAGTTGATAGTAAGTGCAATGGCGAATCAATGAGGAAATGTATGCAGGAGAGTGGACAATTGAGACGAATCCATTGAAGAGATCATGTTTGCTGCTGAAAGTACGTGAGCAAGAATGAAAGCACGAGAACAGCTGAGAGGTTGTTACTACAGTAGCACAGATGACAGGTGGCAGAAGCCAGATCAGAAGGTCTGCACGTGTGTTCAATGGCCTGAACACTGTATACCTGAGCAGGTGGCCTTACACAAGGCTCTGGGCAAGAGCAAAATGGAATTGAATTATTTCTCCATTGTCTCTGCACCTCAATTTTTCTCAAGTTAAACTTGGTCCTAACATAGTAGACTAAAAAGAAAACTTGGTACAGCCTTAGCGACATGAAATGGAAAAAGGAAATGAAACAAGTATTTATAGGGATTGTTTTAGGTGGGGGGCTGTGAGTGGCTTTTATTCTTTCATTACATGTCTCTGTGATGTCCACATTTTCTATGTTGTTTTAAAAGTAGGCATTTTTTTCTGGGAAATAGAGATAGTTTTATTTTTACTCAACCAAAATGAATTTTGAGATTTTGACTGATTCATTTCAGCTCTCTAGATATTACTTTCTTTTGCACAACAAAAAGAATTAGGATCCATGACCTTTGATGTCACTCCATGAGTCTCTGTGTTGCTTTTCATCATGTAAGCATGGGAGTGTTAAATAAACACCATAATCTTTTAAATCTCCTCTGGAACATTATCACTTTTTTTTTTTCAAGTTAAGCAGGCATTTTAAATTTTTTTAATTTTTTTAAATTGTACTTTAGATTCTGGGGTACATAGGCAGATCATGCAGGATTGTTACATAGGTACACACACGGCAATGTGGTTTGCTGCCTCCATCCTCCCGTCACCTATATCTGGCATTTCTTCTTCCCATGGTATCCCTCCCCAACCTCCTCACGCCCTGCTGTCCCTCCCTTAACCCCCACCCAACAGACCCCAGTGTGTGATGCTCCCCTCCCTGTGTCCATGTGTTCTCATTATTAACACCCACCTATGAGTGAGAACATGCAGTGTTTGATTATCACATTTTAAAATTTGTTCAGAAGAAAAAGATTTTCTTTGTTCTCTCAATGTTGCAGGTCTATAATTTGCTACCAATAAAGGGTTCTTCACATACCTTTAGAGTTAGAAGTCCTGGCGTTGACTATGGTGAAGATTGTCTCAATGCAAAAGGCATAACTCATGAGGGAACACTTTACGTAACAGAGCGGGTCCTGGATTGGTATGAACTTTACAGTATCTTCATGGTAATTCCTTTTCCTAAAAACATAACAAAAGTGGATCTCTACGCCTCTGTTAAGGTGGAGAAACAACGGGTTCTAAGCTCTAGGATTTTTAATTTCCTCCCTCCATCAAAGCGATAAGTAACAGAACAATATGGAAATCTCAGAGACAGGGAACTTTGTGGACACAGATGTGCACACATGAATTTCTCTACCATTTTAAACAGCAAGTGGTTTACTTTTAGGCTGCAAACCTTAACCAAATGGATCCCAAAGCTACTTACTACCATCATATTGCCCTCTCAGTGACTCGGGGATTCCAGTATGTGAGAAAGCCAAAACAAAATATTTTCCATAATGTGTCTGACACCCTTGGAAAGGCGAGCACCATGTTGGTGACCATCATTTCAGCATTTGCACAAAAAACACTTGTTGAACGAATTCAGGATTGAATACATAAAGTGCAAAACTTTAGTCCTCAAAGGACAGTAAAATTCCAGGAAAACTTAAAGTTGTCTTTCATTAAAAAAAGATTAACAGAACTTGTATTAGAAATGTTAGAATGTTTTAAAAATGTAATTCTTTAGTATTAACTATAACTGAGGAGAATTATCCAGGTTGTGAAATTAAATCGTATCACTATCAAACAGCACTAAGAACTTTTATCATCCGTTCAGGAAGATAAATCATTCATCTGATAAAGGTCTACAGCTTAGCTGAAGGCAATTTAAATCTCTCTCTTCTGGACCTTCCAGAAACGTAAATGCGGTGGTAGAAGGACGGAAAAAACACTTCTTAGTTTATTAACTAGCTGTTTCATCTTTGAACATTTATTTCTGGTTTATTTCTTTCTGTTGTGTATCACAACCCCCACTGACAACTATGCTCAAGAGTCCCACAGTTTCCCAAATACTCTGAGATAAAATAGCAAATAATATTTACCTGTGACTAATACTGAAGAAGAGGGAAGATGGAAACAGGTGGACTCTAGACAACTGGGGGCATCTGGATGGGGGTTTTAGACGCAGACATCTGAGACAATTAAAAGAAACTGAGAAAAAAGAGGAAAGGTCCACAGGAATGAGTGGAGTGTAGACATTCTGGAAAAGCCTATCTTCTGATTGATAAAACATAAACAAAACAGAGTTTACTAAGACTGTAAAGAGCGACCTCCAATATGCAACCCTTCAATTTAAAATAACAAGAAACAAGCAAAAAATGCTCTCTTGTAAGAAAGCCATAAGGAGAGCTCTGTGTATGCATACATAGACACGGACACCTGTTTCATGGAGAAAAAAAGAGAAGGAAACATCTAAGTCTAAGATACTCAGTTTTATGGAGGCAAAAAAAGTAATTAAGGAGTATTAGAGTATACCAGACAATATTTAGCAATAAGAATCAGAAATGGGTTTGAATTCCAAATCCTATTCACATACTAGCTTGAATGAACTTGACCATCTATGACTTTTTATAAATAGTTCTCATTATGTGTAATTTTCATGATGTGCCTATAAACTATATATAAAATAATAGTGAAAGTACAGTACAAATTCAAGCAATTATTTAGTCTCAAGATTGGATTGTCACTATGCTTTAACAATTATTTTTTTTCAGTCCATAGGATTAGATATTTTCACCAACTCAAAAATCCATAAGTCACAATTGTGTCCACGTGAAGACGGCTCAAGAAGAGGTAAGGGGGCGATTTATTTGTCTGACAGAATAGAAGAAAAATGGTGCTTTATTGTGTTGGTTTAAGATAACAAGTTATTTTTCTAAGTATTGCATCTTGAGACTGCAGCAATTTCTTGGTAAGTTAACCTCAAATAATATTTTTTCCTCAAATATAGGATTTTAAGCAATTACTGTTATTTTCTCTTTGACGTCAATATCAACTACCTTTTTGTTTTTGCCTTTAATAGTCTTGGCATTTTAGATCTTCCTTATCTGTGGTGGATTCAATACCTGAATTAGTCAGAATTAGATTAAATGGCAGTAACAAACTCCTACATCTCAGTGGGTAAGCATATAATAGTGTGATTTTTGCTCATAGAAAATCTACTTGTAAGTTCAGACACTCTCCAGAACAGCTCCCTGGCAAACAGTGAATCAGAGAGAATCAGTTGCTTTCCTCGGTGACTCTGCCATCACCAATGTGGTTTTCAGGGTCAGACCCATTGGGAAGGAGGTTGCATGTGACTCTTACAGCCAGGACCAGGAACGGTGTACATCATTTCTGCCCATGTTCCTGCTTTAAATGCAAAGCAGGCTGAGAAATGGGAAGGCCCATGTGGATAGTAACGGTCTCTCTCATATCTTCTTCTGGAAATTGAAGTGATTTTTGTAATATTGAACAAAAGACAGTAATTCAACTTTTGGCAGATACTCTACTACTGCATAGTCTCTTAGTGTGTTTCAAGTATACCTGGAAATAGGGAAAAGTTGAAAGGGCCTGACTTTCAAAATTCTTTTTTTTTTTTTGAGACAGAGTCTCACTCTGTTGCCAGGCGCTAGGCTGGAGTGCAGTGGGACAGTCTGGGCTCACTGCAACCTCCGCCTCCCGGGTTCAGGCAATTCTCCTGCCTCAGCCTCCCAAGTAGCTGGGACTACAGGCGCACGCCACTGTGCCCAGCTAGTTTTTGTATCTTTAGTAGAGACGGGATTTCACCATGTTGGCCAGGATGGTCTCGATCTCTTGACCTCGTGATCCACCCACCTCAGCCTCCCAAAGTGCTGGGATTACAGGCCTGAGCCAC
>NW_016107929.1:0-2659 GCF_001604975.1 Cebus imitator | reverse complement strand
CCCCAAGAAAGATGTTTTTTGATGAGTCAAATCCTGCAGCATAAATCCGTGCTGTAAAGGGAGGATTCCGTTCACATATTATTCTACAGGCAAATCGTGATATAGTGCTTTGTACTGTGTATCAGAATTACTTTGACTTCCAGGAACTGTGTCAGTTACTAGAAAATCAATGGGGCTTTCAGTTGACCAGCCAATCTGAAACATATCAGTGTTGCTGTCATGAGTATATTCAACCACCACAGTCTGGGCCCGAGATAAAGTATACGATATGCTATGCTGGTCCTTGTTGCTTATTGCCTTTGCAGCCTGAGGAGCACAAGCAATATGCACGGTGCTGGGCTTCACCCCATTTGCCTTAGGTGAAAACAAAGCAAACCTACTTTTCCTCCTTCCTCTATCGCCATTGGGGAGAGACCCATTATACCCTAGACAATGAGTTCCCCATATTTTACTGGTGCTTTAGATGGATGATTTTCTTGAGCTTGGCTGTCTTTCTCAAATCTTTGTTCACTGGTCAGGAGCTTTGGGACACCTTTGCATTATTTCCGGACAATAGCTGGTGGCCGGGATCCCAGCGCGGCTCCGAGACCCAAGGCGAAAGGGTGAAGTGCTGTGCGCGGGGAGCGCGAGCAGACAGCCCGCGGTTCCGCTGCTGCCCTCCGCGTCTGCCGGCCGAGCCCAGGGAGGGGAAGTTGACCGCAGACCGAGCGCTGAGGAGCCGCAGATGCAGGGAGAGGTGTGAGGGCTACTTTGTGGCGCGCTCCCCGAGGGCTGGGGACCAGCTCCACAGCGCCGCTCGCTCGGCTGGCGCTGCTGCTGCTGCTGCTGGAGGCCGTGGCGGCGACGCCCCCTGACGGTCTGTCCGCCGCACACCGCCTCTGGGTCACTGACACACACTCTCAGGGAGGGGAGGGGACTAGCCGGAAGGCGGGGACTGAGGGAGGGGAAGCGGCAGTGCCACGGCGGGAGGCGGTGTCGCTGCGCCGAGTGGGCTCTTGGGAATTGTAGTTCCCCGGCTGAAGAAAAAAGGGATGCATTGCTGTCCAGCACCCGACCAGGCTCGCTATTTTTCTAAGTATTGCATCTTGAGACTGCAGCAATTTCTTCGTAAGTTAACCTCAAATAATATTTTTTNATGTAGTCTTGGAGGACAATGGTCTGTTAGTCTAGAGGTCCTTGAAAAATAAGTCTGATGTAGCCTTGTTCACCAGCCAACTGATGTGCACAAAAGGGACAGGCTGCATGAAAAGTATGAGTACCATGAGGAAGAGGGATCTGGGACCAATAGGCAGTTGTCTTTTCTGAACACACATGCCCACATGGGCTAAACGCATGGGTTGGAGGGCCGGCGTCCACATAAAATCCAGCTTCACATCCAAGCCACAGAGGAACATAGGGACCGACAGACCTACACATAGGACATTCACGATCTTTTCCGTCACGTTCTTCTTTGTTTCCCCAGTTATGATAGCCATGTACATGGCCGCAGTTTAGATACACCCATGGTTGTTTTTCGTCTACAACATCTTTCCTCTTCATACTAGGAAATGCTAGTGTGTTGAACCCTACAGGGCACTGAGGTCGTGCTGCATTGATTTCCTGTCTTAAAGCTTCTAAATGCTTCACTGTAGGAGTGTGGGAAAGGCCTTCTGCAGTACGCCATAGTAATGTTGCACCACAGAGGTCGATTAACGAGCCATCTTGTAACTGATTGGTTTCAATTTCCACCTAGAGAAGACAAGAGTTGAAAAACATATTCACCACTCTGTTTTGGATTTTTACGTAAGAGTTTTGGTTTTAAGTACTTCTTACTTAAGACATGAGATTTCCTAGGATTTTCACTATTCAAGAAACTGACAGTAGTTATGAAAAAGTTTGAAAATCAAGGATAAAATATCAAACATTGACATATTTCTTTTTAGCCTCATAAAGACAACCTATGATTAAAATATCTGGCTAATCAATAAGTCTAATATTTTAAATGAGGTAAATATGGTCAAATATATACAGCTGGCAACAGAAAAAAGATCAGAGAGTGCTGTTTAAAAAAGCTTAGGTTTTAAAATATATTAACATGATATGACAGAAGAATACACTTTTAGAGTTTACTAAATGAAATATTAAGATACTGTCCTCTAGTATAGAATTTGGTAGTCAGTGTTTGATGGACTTAATATTCTGTGTTGGCAATAGATTTAAGAGTTTTTTTTGAATGGATGTAATGCATTCAGTTCAACTCATCCTATGTGTTATTGTAGCTAATTAAGAATTCAGTATTTACCATTTTTCCTCTCTGCTGAGCTGATCTGGTTTCACGCAGGCTAAATACATTTCCACACACTGATATTTCTCTCCATATTCCAGGCTTGGAGTCTTCTGTGAACCCATTGCGTGGATGCATTACAAGAACGCCATTAGTGGTCAAGCCATCCATCTGCCCATCTGATGTTTTCCATTTGGCAGCCTTTTCCTAGTAGAAATGATAGTAGTAAGCTTCCAATTACTTGTAATTTGGAATGAAAGCTAGTATAAAAGAAAGCATCATTCAGAAAAAAAGCTTTTTACCCCAAGAAAGATGTTTTTTGATGAGTCAAATCCTGCAGCATAAATCCGTGCTGTAAAGGGAGGATTCCGTTCACATATTATTCTACAGGCAAAT
>NW_016107928.1:1294766-1301204 GCF_001604975.1 Cebus imitator | reverse complement strand
CAGGGAACAATGAGGAGCCAAGAGTTCGGGAAGCCCAGGGACACTTTGGAACCAGAGTGTCCCTCACTCTGAGTGTGAGAGCCAAAAGTGATGAAAGAACAAGAGGATTCCATGGGGTCCCCAGGACTATGGATGAGTTGGGGGTGGGGACCAGGCCTGAGAGGTGGTGTTAGAATGGGCTGATGTTTGTCCCAGATCCTGCCAGCAGCCTGCTATGAGGGCTGGGAAAGTTAGGGCAGTGGACTGGGGGCTGTGTGGAGTCTGAGCTGAGGTGCTGTGGTACCTAGGGCTGTGCTTTAGGTGGGGTGTTCACCTGGCTTCGTGCTTTGTGCACCTGCACAGTGTGTGTCAGACCTCTCCAGGGAGAAGGGAGAAATAGGAGACATGGTTTCTATGGTGAGTGTGACTCCTGCTGACCCTCAACCCCAAGTGGTTACCCCCACCTGGCCAGCCCCTACACCACACCCCACACCCCACAGCCCACAGCTGCCACCCCAGCCTGGCTGCTCCCACTCCTCCACACTCCACGCTGCTTCACTGCACCCTTCACTTCCCTTTCCCGTCTCTGACATGTCTATTTCCCACACAGGGACCACCTTGTCCCAGTGGTGCTGCTGTGAGTCATGTAAGCCCCTGACAATTCAAATCAGTGTGTCTGGTCCTCCGCATCCTTGTCACCAGATCGTGAACTCTAGTCTCACCTCAGTGGCCAAGAGAAGCCCCTTCCTGTGAAAGGCCTCCACTGTCCCACTACTGTGACCTTGGGGCTCTCATCTTGCAGGCCTCTGCCCTGCAATGGTCCCACCTCCCTAAGCAATGACCCCTATTTCTGCTCCTCCTCCAGGGCCCACAAGGTTCCCCAGAAGGTGCTGAGAACCTGGGTCTCCATGGAGAGATGGTCACTGGGAAGAGGGTGAAGAAACAAGTCTTGTGGGGAGGGGTGAGAACTGGATTCCTGCCAATGTTAGTTGGAGACAAAAGAAAACAAGAAGTGGGAAACATCAAGAGTTTCTGAGGTGGAAGGAGATTCGTGACCCCAGTCTCTTTTCAGGGCTTCAGGAGAGTCAGGATCTCCAGAGATCCCGGGCGAGCTAGGTGCCAGGGTGAGTGACAGCTCCAGGGCCCTACTTCCCAATCCCCTTCACCCCCCTCACCTGCACCTCCACTTTTCCTGTAACCTCCTTGATCTGGAGCTCCTCCACAGCCAGGAACCTCTGCTCCCCACCATCCTCTGAGTGAGCCCCTCCACCCCTACCTTGAGTAGAAGGGGACCAGGGCCTTCCCTTCTAGGCTAGATTTCTGTATGTGTCTGATTGTCCCTGAGGGTAGTGGGGGGGTGGCTGAAGGTGTCTAGGAAGCAGAGGCTGCATCCCTGTTCTTCAGGACCCCAGGACCATCTGTGTCTTCCACTTGTTGTGCAGGGCCCATGAGGAGAGGGTGGAGAGGAGTCAGGGAAGCTCAGTGTGGTGGAAACACCAAGGCCTAAAGGCCCCACCACTGACAAAGGCCTCAAAGGGGATCCCTTGGAATTTCAAGGGGGTTGGGGACTGAGTCCCCTCAGCCCTGGGAATACATGTGTGTGTGAGTGAGGATCTCTGGGAGTGGGGGTGTGCCTGGGAGGGAGGCTTTGGAGATGAGGTCTCCTGGAAGGATGCATGGGTTCTGGGACCCAGAGAGAAAACTAGAGATGCCCTGAAATTTATACCCTGAGGCAGTAAACGGTAAGGCGTGCGCCAGATCGGGAAGGGTTGCAGGGACCCTCTTCCTAGGGAGGTGTGGGCCCTGTTTGTAGTGAGGGAAGCCTACTGCTGATGGTCTGAGGGGCTCCCTGGCACAGTGTGTCAAGGCAGGGAAGGGCTGGGATCAGGGAGAGGGAGACAGGCCATGGGAGGGGTGTGGTGTGGAGATGCTCCTCCTCCTCACCCCTGCCGTCCTGTCAGATCTGCAGGGCCAGCAAGACAGAGCTGGAGACACAGGCCAGGGCTTCCAGTCTTGTTCTGAGTGACTAGGATGGGGCTGGTGAGGGATGAGGGCCTGTGTCCTAGGGCAGTGAGCTGAGGCCCTGGAGGAAGTGGGAGGTGATGGGGAGAACTTGGTTCCACCTCTGCCTGGAGAGACGGACTTCCTATCTACCCACAGACTTCCCAAGGCTAGCGAGGGGACTGCCCAGGAAACTGGTGCGGAGTTCCAGAGGCTTACATGGTGGCTCCACCTGGGCTCCCAGCTGCTGTGGACTAGGGAGAGGGAGCCAGGGAGCCCAGGAGGTTGAGGCTGCAGTGAGCCATGGTCTCCCAGTAAGGCCAGCCTGGGAGATGCAGGGAGATCCTGTCAAGGAAAGAAAGAGAAAAGAAAAAAGAAAAAAAAAGAAGAAAGAAAAAGTGAGGGAACCGAAAAGGAGAAAGAACATGAAGCAGAAGAAAAAGTGAAATGAAAGGATAGGGAAAGTGGGAGGGAAAATAAAATAAAAGGGAAAGAAGGGGAGAAAAGGGGGAAACAAAAAGGGTGGGGAAAGGGATGTAAAGAAATGAAAAGAGAGGGCAAAGGAAGGAAAAGTGGAAGGCAAAGGGGAGGGAAAGGGGAGAGAAAGGGGAGGGAAAGGGGAGGAAAAGAGAAAGCAGAAAGGGAAAGTGGGACCAAAAGGGAAGGGAAGGAATAAAAACAGAAAAGGGGAGAGAAATAGAGAAAGGGAAGAAGGAATAAGAAAAGGTAGAAAAGGAAATGGGGAAGGACAAAAGAGTGAAAAGGGAAATGAAAAGAAGGAAGGGAAAGGAAAAGGGGAGAAAAAGGGGGAGGAAAAGGGAAGGGAAAGGGAAGGAATAAAATGGGAAAAGGAGAGAAATAGAAAAAGGGAAGAAAAGCTAAGAAACGGCAGGAAGGAAAAAAGGGAAAAGGGAAATTAAAAGAGGGAAAGGTAAGGAAATGGGAAGGAAAGGGAGAGGAAAGGGAAGAAAAAGGGGGAGGAAAAGGGGAAGGGAAAGGACAAGGGAGGGAAAGGGGAAATAAAAGGGAAGAAAAAGAAGGGAGAAAAGAGAAGGGGAGGAAATGGGGCAGGGAAAAGAAAAGGCAGGGAAAAAAGAAAAAAAGAAATGGAAAGTGGAAGACAAAAGGAAATGGAAAAGGGACAAGAAAAGGGGAAGAGAAACAGGGGAACAATTGGAGGAGAAAGGGAAGAAAAAGGGGAGGGAAAAGGAGAAGGAAAGGGAGGAAAATGGGAAAAGGGAGGAGAAGTGGAGGAAAAAGGTGAAGGAAAGGGAGAAAAAGGGGCAGTGAGAAGGAGAGGAAAGGGGAGGGACGAGAAAAATTTAAAAAAAAAAAAAAAAGAGGGAAATGGCCAGGCACAGTGGCTCACACCTGTCATCCTAACACCTTGGGAAGCTGAGACGGGCAGATCACCTGAGGTCAGGAATTCAAGGCCAGCCTGGCCAACACAGTGAAACTTCATTTCTACTAAAAATACAAAAATTAGCCGGGCTTCATGCCATGTGCCTCTAATCCCAGCTATCACAGCAGGTGGGGTAGGAGACTTGCTGGGACTTGGGAGGCAGAGGTTGCCGTGAACCAAGATGTTACCACTGCACTCCAGTTGGCCAACAAAGTAAGACTTTATCTCAAGAAAATAAAGAGAAAGGGGACTGAAAAGGGAGTGAGCGGGAGGAAAAATAAGAGGACAAAAGGAGGGAAATAGGGAAGAAAAAGGGAGGTAAATGTGAGGGAAAAGAGAGGGAAAGAAAAAGGGGAGGAAAGAAGAGAGAAAAGGAGGAGGAAAAGGGGAGGAGTGCAGGGGAGGGGAATGGGGAGGGAAAAAGCAGGTAGAGGGGAGGGAAAAGAGAGGGAAAGGGGAGGAAAAAGGGTGAAAGAAAGGAAAGGAGGCCAACAAGGAGAAGGGGTATATAAAAGGAGGGAAAGGTGAGGGAAATGGAAAAGAGGGGGAAAACAGGAGGGAGAACAGAAAAAATGGGGAGCAAATAAAAAAGGAAATAGAAAGGGAATGTGCAGGGAAAGGAAACAAAAAATGAGATGGAAGGTGAGGGAAAAAAGAGGGTAAAGGGGAGGGAAAGAAGGAGGAAAAAGGAGGGAGAAAAGGTGGGAGAAAAAATAAAAGAAAAAGGGAGGGAAAGGGAAAAGGGAAAGAAGAGAGAAAATGAGAGAAAAGGTAGGGAAAGAAAGAAAAAGGTAGCAAAAGAAAAAAGGGATGGAAAAGGGAAGAAAGGAAATGAAAACAGAGGGGAACAGGGAGGGAAAAGGGAAGGAACAAGAAAGAAAAAAAAGGATCAAAAGCGGAAAGAAAGGGGAAGGAAAAAAGGGAGGGGAAAAGGGAGGGAAAAAGCAGGGTAAGGAGAGAAAAGGGGGAAAGAAGACAAGAGAAAAGGGGAGAGGAAAGGAGTGCAAATAGGAAAAGAGGAAAAAAGGAGGGAAAATGGAAGAAAAATGAAAAGAGAAAAAAGGGAAAAGAAAAGGTAAGGAGGGAAAATGGAAGAAAACGAGAAGTGACAAAAAAGGAAATGGAAGTGAAAGGAAGAAGGAGTAGAAAGAGGAGAAAGGGGAGAAAAAAGGATAGGTACAAAGGAGGAAAATTGAAAAAAGGGAGCAACAGGGGGAGGCAAAGGGGGGAGAAAAAGGGACACAGGGAGAGAAAAGAGAGGATGAAGGGGAGGAAAAAAGAAAAGGAAAAGGGAGGGAAAGGAAAGAAAAAGAAAAGAAAATGGGACCAAAAAGGTGAGGAAAAGAAAAGGAACAAGAAAAACCACAGGAAAGCGGAGGGAAAAGGGAGGAAAAGAGAGGGAAAGGGGAAGGAAAGGAAAAAAGGTAGGGAAATGGGGAGAGAAAAAGAGAGAAAGAAGGGGAGAGAAGGGAAGGGAAAGGAAAATAAAAAGCAAGGAAATGGGTGATGAAAAAAAAATAAAAAGCGAAAATAAGAGGAAAAGAGAGAAAAGGGGAGTCCAAATGGGAGAAGAAGGGGAAGAAGAGGAGAAAGGGGAAGGAAGAAAGAGGGACAGAAAAGGAATACGGGGGAAAGCGGAGGTAAAGAAAGAGGGGAAAGGGGAGGAAAAAGAAGACAAAAGGGTAGGAAAAAGAGAGAGGGTAAAGATTGGAAATGTGGAGAAAAATAGAAGGGAAATAGAAATAGAGGCAGGCAACAGAAGCACAAAGGGAAGGAAAGAGAAGAAACAGGGAGGGAAAGGAGGGAAAAGGGAAGGGAAAGGAAAAGGGAGGGTAAAGGGGAGAAAAGGTGGAGGGAAAGGGGAGGGAATGGGGAGGGAAAACGACAGAAAAGGGGAGGAAAAGGGAGGGTAAAGGGGAGAAAAACGGGAAAGAGGGAAAAAAAAGAAAAGGGGAGACAAAAGGGAGGGCAAAGGACATACCTGAGGAGGACAGTCTCCCAGAGTCCTAAACGAATTTATAAATAAAAATACACAGGTTCTGGCTGGGCATGGTGGCTCACACCTATACTCCCAGCACTTTGGGAGGCCGAGTAGGGCAGATCACTGAGATTAGGAGTTCCAGACCAGCCTGGCTGTCATGGTGAAACTCCGTCTCTACTAAAAATACAAAAATAGTGAGCCAGGTGTGGTGGTACACGCCTGTAATTCCAACTACTGGGGAGGTTGAGGCAGGAGACTCCCCTGAAACCAGGAGGCAGAGGTTGCAGTGAGCTAATATGATACCACGGCACTCTGTCTCAAAAAAATAAAATAAAAAGAAAAGCAAAGAAAAAGGAAATAATAAAACACACAGGTCCAGCCCGGGTGCAGTGGTTCAGGCCTGGAATCCCCAAGTTCCCTGGGTCCGGGACGAGGCGGGAGGATCCCTGGAGGCCGCAGTTGGAGGCCAGCCTGGGCGACACAGCCAGGAAAAGAAAGCAGCCGCCAGGTGGCGCCAGACAACTGGTTCCGAGTCTCCATTGGGGGATCCTGGCGGCAGCACTGGGAAGCGCGCGCGGCTGCCCCGCTGGACACCTCGCTTCGTCTTGGTCATGCGCTCGCGTTTCCTGGTCTGGGGTGTCCCGCCCGACCACAGGCGCGTGCCGAGACCGTTCCTCAACTCCGGAAGGGGGACTTAGAACGATTCCCACGGGAATCATCCCGATGAGGGATGAAAGTTGGGCTCAGAGCATGGCCAGGCCCGCGCTGGCTCCTGCTCCTTTCCCTAGAGCACAGGATGTCGCCTGTGGGGAGGCCAGCAGGGCCCTGCTGTGCTACCCAGGACCAGGGGATGCAGCCACCTTCTCTAAGAGCTTCCCAAGGCCAGTGAGGGGACTGCCCAGGAAACCGGTGCGGAGTTCCAGAGGCCCACATGGTGGCTGCGTCTGGGCTCCCAGCTGCTAAGGACTAGGGAGAGGGAGCCAGGGAGCCCAGGAGGTTGAGGCTGCAGTGAGCTATGGTCTCCCAGTGAGGCCAGCCTGCGTGACACAGGGAGACCCTGTCAAGAAAAGGAAAA
>NW_016107928.1:1285944-1294675 GCF_001604975.1 Cebus imitator | reverse complement strand
AAGGAAGGAAGGAAGGAAGGAAGGAAGGAAGGAAGGAAGGAAGGAAGGAAGGAAAAGGGAAAAAAAGTGAGGGAACAGAAAAGGAGAACATACATGAAGCAGAAGAAAAAGTGAAATGAAAAGATGGGGACAGTGGGAGGGAAAATAAAAGAACAAGGGAGGGAAGAGGAGAAAAAGGGGAAGACAAAAAGGGAGAAAAAAGGGAAGGGAGATGAAAAGGGAGGGAAAAGAGTAAGGAAGGAAATGAAAAGAAAGGGCAAAGGAAGGAAAAGTGGAAGACAAAGGGGAAACAAAGGGAAAATAGGGAAAGGGGGAAGAAATGGGAAGGCAAGTGGAAGGAATAAAAAGAGGAAAGGGGAGAGAAATAGGAAAAGGAAAGAAAACAAAAGGAAAGGGGGAAGGAAAAAAGAGGAAAAGGGGAAATGAAAAGAAGGAAGGGACAGGAAAAGGGAGGGAAAGGGGGAGGAAAAGGCAAGAAAAAGGGGGAGAAAAGGGGAAGGGAAAGGGGAAGGGAGGGAATGGGGGAAGAAAGGGGAAAAAGGGCACAAAAGGGAAAGGGAGGAAAGGGGGCAGGGAAAAGAAAAGGGAGGGAAAAAGAGAGAAAGACAAAACAGAAAGGGGAAGAGAAAACAAAAGGGAAAATGGATAGGAAAAGGGGAAGGGAAACAGAAGAGCAAGGGGGGTGGAAAGGGAACTAAAAAGGCAAGAAAAAGGGAGAAGGGAAGGGAGTTAAATGGGGAAAGAAAAGGGAGGTGAAGTGAAGGAAAAAGGTGAAGGAAAGGGAGAAAACTGGGGGAGCAAAAACGAGAGCAAAGGGGAGAAAAAGGAAAGGTTAAAAAAAAGGAGGGAAAGGCCAGGAACAGTGGCTCACACCTGTAATTCTAACATTTTGGGAGGCTGAGACAGGCAGATCACCAGAGGTCAGGAGTTCAAGACCACCTTGCCCAACATGGTGAAACCCCATTTCTACTAAAAATACAAAAATCAGCCAGGCTTCGTGGCATGTGCCAGTAATCCCAGCTATCCCAGCGGCTGGGGCAGGAGACTGGCTGGAACTTGGGAGACAGAGGTGGCAGTGAGCCAAGATCCTGACACTGCACTCCAGCTTGAGCAACAGAGTAAGACTTTATCTCAAGAAAATAAAAGGAAATGAAACTGAAAAGGGAGTGAAAGGGAAGAGAAAGAAGAGGTAAAAGGGAAGGAAATAGGGAAGAAAAAGGGAGGTAAAGGTGAGGGAAAAGGGGAGGAGAAGGAAAAGGAGAGGAAAGAGGAGAAGAAAGGAGAGGGAAAAGCGGAAGGGTGCAGGGGAGGGGAAAAGGGAGGGAGAAAGGAGGAAAAAAAGAAAAAAGGGGGTGGTAAAGGAAGGGAGGGGAAAAAAGAAAATGTATAGTAAAGAAGAGGGAAAGGGGAGGGAACAGGAAAAGAGGAGAAAAACCGGAGGGGAAAAGAGGGGTAGTAAATAAAGATGAAGGGAATGTGGATGGAAAGGAAAGAAAAATGAGGGTGAAGATGAGAAAAAACAGGCTAAAGGGGAGGGAAAGAGGAGGAAAATGGGGGGAGAGAAAAGGGGGTATAAAAGCAAGAGCAAAAGGAAAAGGGATGGAAAAGAAAAGGGAATAGAAGAAGGAAAGGGGAAAGAAAAAGGAGTGGAAAGGAGAGGGAAAAGAACAGAATGAAAGGGCAGTAGACGGGGAGGAAAAGGGAAAAGAAAGGGACAGAAAAGAAGAAAAGGAGGGAAGGGGTAGAAAATGCAGGAAAAAAGGAGGAACAAGAAAAAAGGGGAGAAAAGGGGGAGGGAAAGGAAAAGGGAGAAAGGGTGGAAGTAGAAAACATAAGTAGAAAAGAGGAGGGGTAAATGGGAAAGGGAGGGAAAACAGCAAGAAAGATGGGAGGGAAAATGAGAGAGAATGGGAGAAAACAGAATAGGCAAAGTGGAAGAAATAAAAAAGAAAGCAGGGAAAGGGAGGAAAAGGTGTTGGAAAAAGCAGAGAAAGGGGAGGAAAGGAAAAAGGGAGGAGAAAGAGGAGGGTAAATGGTGGGATATGGAAGGTATATGAAAGAGAAAGAAAATGAAAAAAGGAAGAAAAAGGGAAGGAAAAGGAACATGGAGATGACAGGGGAGGGAAAGGGAAGAGAAAAGGGAAAAAAGGAAGGAAAAAAGACAATGGAGAAAGAGGAAGGGAAACGGAGGAAAAAGTGAAAGAAACAGAGAAAATGGGAGGGAAAGGGTGGGGAAAAGGGAAGAAAAAGGGAGGGCAGAGGAGAGGGAGGAAAAGAGGGGAAAAGAGGGAAGAAAAAGAGAGTAAAAGAGGAGGAAAAGGATAAAGGAGAGAAAAGCAGAGGGAAAAGAAAAAGGGAAGGGCAAGGAAAAAGAAAAGAGAGAGAAAAGGCAAGGGACAAGAAGGAAAGAAAAGGGGGGGAAGGAAGTGAAAGTGGAGAGAAAGGGGAGTGAAAGGGGAGGGAAAAGCATAGGAAAAGGAAAGAGGGAAAAGGGGGCAAAGCAGACAATATGGAGAGGGAAAAGGGAGAAAAATGTGAGGAAAAGGTGATGGAAAATGGAATGGAAAGGGAAAGGAAAAGAAATGAAAAAGTAGAGAAAGTAGAGGAAAAAAGGAGAGAAATGGGAAGGAAAGGGGGAAAAGGAAACAGGAGGAGAAAGCAAGAAAAAAGGAGAAAGGGGAAGCAGAGGGAAAATAGAGAAAAGGGGAGAAAATAGGGTAGGAAGAGGAGGGAAAATGGGAGGGACAACAAAGAAAAAGGGAACAAAAAGGAAAAGGGAGAAGGAAGGAGAGTGAAAAGGGAGATAAATTAGAAGGGGAAAAAGAGAAAAGGGAAAGAAATGGATGGAAAGAGGATGGAGAAGGGAGAAAAAGAAGATGAAAAGAGAAAAAGGAAGGAAAAGGAAGACGAAAGGGAAAACAGGAAAGGAAAAGAAAAATGGAGAAGAAAGAAAGGAAAATGGGGAGAAGCAAAAAGGGAAATGGGAGAGAAAGGGTGATGGAAAGGGAAAAAGGGAGGGGGGAGAGGAGGGAAAAGGGAAAGAAAAATGAAATGAAAGGGAGAGGTAAAGGAAAAGAAAGAAAACAGCAGAGGGAAAAAAGAAGGAAAGGGAAAGAAAAGAGAGGAAAGTGAGGGAAAAAATGAAACAGGAGGGAAAGTGGAAAAAAAGACAGAAAAATGTGAAGATAAAGGGGAGAGAAAGTGAAGTAAAGGAAGAAGAACGCCTAGGCAAAGGAAAGGGAAGAGAAAAGGGGATAAATGAAATAATGGGGAGGAAAAAATGAAGGAAAAAAGAAGGGAAAGGGGAGACAAAGGAAATGGTAAGGGAAAGGGGAGGAAAAGGGACAGGAAAGTGGAGGGAAAGAGAAAAGGAAGAAAAAAGGAGGGAAACAGAAAAGGGGGAGGGAAAGAAAAAGGGGGGAAATAGAGGGAAGGGGGGAAATGAGAGGGAAAATGGGAGGGAAAAAAGGGAAGGAAAAGTGGAGGGAAAAGGGAGAACAAAGGGAAGGAAAATGGGGGAAAGGAAAAGGAAATAGGGGAAGGGGAAAGGGAAAGGGAGGAGATAAAGGGAATGAAAGGGAAGGAAGAAGACGAAAATGGGAGGGAAAAGTGAGGAAAACAAGAGAAAAGGAGGGGAAATGGGGGATGAATGAGAGGAAAGGGGAGGAAAAATAAAAGAATTGGATGAAAAAAGGGAGGCAAGTGGAAAGAAACGTGAAAAAACAGGCAAATGAGAGAAAAGGGGGAGAAAAAGGGAGGGGAAAGAGAGGAAAAGGGAAGGAGAAAGGGAAAGGAAAAGGGAGAAAGAGGGGAGAGAAGGGAAAACAGAGGGAAAAGAAGAAAGAGGAAAAGAGAAGGGGAAGTTTAAAGAAAAGAAGGAAAGGGAAGGGAAAGGGAGAGAAAAAAGGAAAGGGAGGGAAAAAGGTAGAAAAGAAAAGAAAAAAGAGGGTAAAAGGGAAATAAAGAGGAGGGACAAGGGAGGAAAAAGGAAAGAGAAAGGAAAGGGAGGGGAAAGGGCAGGGAAAGGGGGAAGAAAAGGAAGAGGAAAGAAGAGGAAAAGAGGAATAAAAGGGAAAGGGAGGGGGAAAGGGGGGAAGAGGAGAAAAAAGGAAAGGAAAAGAAAAAGGGACAAGGGTAGGGAGAGGGGAGGAGAAGAGGAGGGAAAGGGGAGGGTAAAAGGAAGGATAAATGTAAGGAAAGGAAAGGGGGGAGAAAAGGGGCTATAGGGGACAAAACGGGGAGATAAAAGTGGAGGGAATGGAAAAGGTATGAGAAAGGAGCAAAAGGGGGGAAAAGGGAAAGGGGGAGAGTAAAGGGGACAGGAAAGTGAAGCGAAATAGGAGGGAAAATAGAGGAAAAAAGAGCAAAGGGGAGTGAAAAGGGAGAAAAAGAAAAGGGAAGAAAAAGGTGGGAAAGGAGGGAAAAATGGGAGAAAAAGGAAAGGGGGAGGCAAAAAGGAGCAAAAAAGAGGAAAGGGGAAGGAAAATGGGAAAAATGCAGAGGGAAAGGGGAGGAAAAGGGAGAGGAAGGGAAGAATAATGGAAAGGGTGAAAAGGAAAATACAATGAAAAGGGAAAAAGGGAAAGAAAAAGAGAATGAAAGAGGAAAAAGGTAGGAAAAGAGAGGATAAAGGGGAGGGAAAGGAAAAGGGGAGGAATAAAGGCAGCCACGGGGGGATAAAGGAAAGGAAAGGAAAGGGGAAAGAAAAATGAAGGGAAGAGGGGAGGGAATGGAGAAGAAAGGGAAAAGGGAGGGAAAATGGGAGGGAAATGAAGAGGGATATGGGAGATAAACAAAAACGGAGGGGAAAATGGAGGGAAAAGAAAAGGGAAAGTGGAGGGAAAAAAAGAAAAATAAGAGGGAAGTAGGAAGAAAGAAAAAGGGGCAGGGAAATGCGGGAGAAAAGGGGAGCAAAAGAGAAAAAGGGACGTGAAAGAGGAGCATAAAGGGAGGGAAAAATAGAGAAAGGAGAGAGAAAGGCAAGCATGAGGGAAAAGGGAGGAAAGAGAAGGGAAGAGTAAAGGGGAGGGGAATGGGGAAGGAAAAGGGAAGAGAAAGTGGGAGAGAAAATGGAAGGAAATGAAAAAGGAAAGAGGGAAAAGAAAAGAAAAGGGATGGAAAGACAAAGAGATGGGGAAGGGAGAAAAAAGGAAGAGAGTGGAAAACAGAGGAAAAGGAAGACAGGAGGAAAAGGAAAAGGGGGTAACAAAAGGGAATAGGAAAGCAAAAGAGAGGGAAAACGGAAGGGGAGGAAAAGGGAGGGACTATGAAAGAAGAGATGAGAAAGGAAAAAAGAGATGGAAAGGGGGAAGAGAAAAAGGATGAAAAGGAGAGAGAAAGGAGAAGGGAAAAAGGAAAGAAAAAATGACAGGAAAAGGGGGAAGGAAAAAGGAGAGAATAGGGGAGGGATGCAAAAAGGGAGGGAATGGAAGGGAAAAGGAAGGAAAAAAGGAAAGAGGAGCAAAGGGAGGAAACACCAGAGACAAGGAGAGGACCGGAAGGGAAGGGAAACGGGAGGGAAAACGGGGAGAAGAAAGGGGACAGAAGGCAAAATGTAAGGAAAATGGGAAAGAAAACAACAAAGAAAAAGGGGAGGCAAGAGAAGGCAAACTGGAAGAGAAAGAGAGGGAAAAGGGAATGGGAAAACGAAGGAAAAGGGGGAGGAAAAAGGAAATGGGGAAGAGAAGGGAAAATTGGAGGGAAAAGGGGAGAAAAGAGATGAGAAATGGGTAAGGGAGGGAAAGAGGATAGGGGAGGAAAGAAAAGGGGAAGGAAGAGAGAATGACGGTGAAAAAAAGGAAAGAATGAAAGGAAGAAAGAAAGAAAAATAGAACAAAGCAGAAGGAAGGGGATGAGAGACCGGCGCCTAGTCCCCTGCTGGCCTCAGCAGTGAGGACTGCCCCAGTGTGGATTGATGGGAGGTATCCTGACCGGTTTCCCATGCCCGTGCCTGGCTGCAGAGCCTGAGACAACCATTTCACTTCTATCCTGAAAGGCGTCACCTTTTTTTTTTTTTTTTTTGAGGCAGAGTCTTGCTCTGAGATCCAGGCTGGAGTGCAATAGTGCAATCTCCGCTCACTGCAACCTCTGCTTCCCGGGTTCAAGTGATTCTCCTGCCTCAGCCTCCTGAGTAGCTGGGATTACAGGCAAGCACCACCATGCCAGGCTAATTTTTATATCGTTAGTAGAGACATGGTTTCACCGTGTTGACCAGGCTGGTCTCGAATGCCTGACCTCATGATCCTCCCACTTCTGCCCTCAAAAGTGGTGGGATTACCGCGGTCGGCCATGGCTCCATCTATTAACAGGTCTTGCTGGAAGCATCTTCAGGGCTTTCGTGTGCTCCTAAATTTTCACAGAACAAGGAAGCTCTGGCTCCCCTGGCAGTGATGAGATTGCCCATGGAGGCAACAGAGGAAGCCCAGCCAAGACCCAGTACCTAAAAAGGCCACCAGCTGGCGCACGAGGACTGGACCAGTGCGAAAGCCCTGGGCGGATCCTGACCTCAGGCCAGAGAGGGTGAACTGCCAGCCGCCAGCACACCCAAAGCCAGCCCTGTCCCCCTGGGATCGCGTTCTCACTGAGGCCTGAGTAGGGCTTCCGCGCTGTCCCTGGACTTCAGCCTTGGAGCTCCCGGCGGTCACCACCAGGCACGGTGCGACCCAGGCCGCAAAAGGGACACTTGTACCATTCCTTCAAGGTCCCTGCAACCTCTGTTCCCCACCAAAGCGGTTGCCAGAATGGGACTGACTCTCTTTCAGCACCGAGGGCCCCCAGCGGGGGTGGACCTGAAACCTGAAACCACGGAAGACTCCCAGAAAATGTGGACTTGGAAACATCCCTATAATGCCACTGTTTCGGAATGCAGATCTCTCTATGCCTCATAACAAAGTCCAGAGGCCATCCAGGACCTGGATGAGGTCCTGGTGGCTGAGAAGTTGACCACAGAAAGTCCACACCACATTCATCTGCGCAAGCAGTGCAGCAGAGCCAGAGGAGAGCAAGCGGGTAGGGAGCCATTTGTCCAGAGATTAGTGTGATGACAGTATCAATTTAGGCAGGCACGGTGGCTCAGGCATCCCAACGCTTTGGGAGGCTGAGGCAGGAGGATCACTTGAGGCCAGTACAGACCAGAAAAGACAGGCATTCCTGGAGACATGCGGGTTCTGTCACAGATTACAACAAGAAAAGAAAATATGGAAATAAAGCCAGTTACACACTTTTTTTGGTTTTCCAGTGTATAAAAGTGGTGTTTGCGAAGGAGGATCCAAGATGGCCGTTTAAGAACAGCTCAGGATTGCAGCTCCCAGTGAAAGCGCAGAGGGTGAGTGGACGCCGCATTTTTATTGCCCACAGACTAGGAAATTCCCAGGCAGAGGAGCTCCACGGTCGCCAGCGCGGCTGTTTTCGGTCAGCGCGGCTGTGCCGGCCGGCGCCGCTGCTTTGCCCCACGCGGCTGCTTTGTCGGCACCCCGGAGCAGCAGTTCTCTGTACAAAATACACCGGTCCGGGTGCCCTTTTGGCTGGTGATTGGAGCCACGGGAAGTCACCCATTCGTCTGTTTAAAAAGGGGACTGAGCAGAGAACCAGGACAGTAGATTCCAGGGCAAAAAAAAAAAAAAAAAAAAAAGCAAGAAGGTAAGAAAAAAAAAAAAAAAAAAAAAGCGCCACAAACCTCAGTGTTGCTGTTTAAGCCAGCGCAGTGAGTGGCCGCAGGGGAAAACAAACAGACCCCAGAGCCTCTTCAACAGGCGACTGGAACACCAACTTTAAAAAGGAGCTGAGGCAGGGAGCCAGGCGATCAGGCTCGGCTGATCCCACGCCCACAAAAGAACAACAACCAGAAACTCTGCATTGAGACTTTCACAGCAAGTGCAGCTGAACCCGGGACTGTCCAGCTCTGCGGGGGAGGGGCGTCTGCCATTAACAAGGCAGCCTGCCAGGACGGAGGTAGTCGCCAATGCTGAGGCAGCCGCTGTTGCCAAGGCAACCCGCCATTGCTGAGGCAGCCCGCCGTTGCCAAGGCAACCCGCCACAGCAGAGAGACTCCACCTCAACAGGCAGGCCACCATCCCCAAAGCAGTTCTAACTACACCCATATAAACAGGACTGCAGGGAAGTTCACTCGGCAGCGGGGCAGAGCCCACAGCAGCTCAGCAAAGCCTGTATAGGCCAACAGTGACTAGGCTGCCTCCTTGCTGGGCAGGGCAGGTCTGAAGGAAAAAAAAAAGAAGGCAACAGCATAATGGAAACTCATAAATAAAGCCATAAATCCCTGGGACAGAGCACCTGGGAACAAAAAGCAGTTTATGAGTTCTGCTGCAGCAGACCTAAATGTACCTGCCCAGCAGCTCTGAATGAACAACAAGAGTTCACAGCTCACCATTTGAGCTCCTATAAAGAAGAGACCATCTCCTCAAGCAGCTCCCTGACCCCTATATATCCAAAGAGACACCTCATAAAGGAGAGATCAGATTGACACTAGGCAGGTATCGTTCTGGGACAAAGATAGCAGAAGAAGAAAACTGGTAACAACCCTTACTGTTCAGCAGCTGCTGCAGGTGAATCCCAGGCAAGCAGGCCCTGGAGTGAACCTCAGCAGACCTACAGCAGAAGGGCCAGACTGTCAGAAGGAAAACCAAGAAACAGAAATAACCTCATCATCAACAAACAGAACGTCAATCTGAAAGATTTGAGACCCAATCTGAAAGCCAGCAACTACAAAGTCGAC
>NW_016107928.1:1227231-1279969 GCF_001604975.1 Cebus imitator | reverse complement strand
TAGGGGAGGGACGGTGGGGGGTGGGGAGCTGGGGAGGGATAGCAGGGGGAGAAATGCCAGATGTAGGTGATGGGGAGGAAGGCAGCAAATCACACTGCCATGTGTGTTCCTATGCAACAATTTTGCATGTTCTTCACAGTACCCCAAAACCTAAAATGCAATAAAATAAATAAATGGGAAAAAAATAAAATAAAATAAAAAAACACGTTATTGCTAGCCAGGTGCAGTGGCTCACCCCTGTAAATCTCAGCACTTTAGGAGGTCGAGGTGAAGGATCACTTGAGGCCAGGTGTTAGAGGCTGCTGTGATCTATGATTTTGCCACTGCACTCCAGCCTGGGTGATAGAGCAAGACCCTGTTTCTAAGAATGCTAAATAAATACAAAAAACTTCTAAGAGATACCATGAAAGATCTGAGCCTTCAGTGAGTCGGACGTAATCTTCTTGCTGCCTTGATGCTGATGGCTGCTGATTGATCCAGGTGGTGGCTGGAGAAGGCTGCAATGGCTGTGTCGATTTCTGAAGACATCGAAAAAGGTTGCCAAAACATTAGCTCCTCCTTTCACAAAAGATTTCTGTAGCAGGCAACGCTGTGTTGCTATCATTTTACCCACAGTAGAACTCCTTTCAAAATTATCTCCAATCCTGCTGCGGCTTTATCCAGCTTATGTGCTATTCTACATCCTCTGCTGTCATTTCAAACATGTGCACAACAGCATCTCCACTGGGAGCAGATTCCCCCTGAAGAAACCACTGTCTTTGCTCATCTCTAAGAAGTAACTCCTCATCTGTTCAAGTTCAATCCTGAGATTACAGCAATTCAGTCCCATCTTCAGACTCCACTACTAATTCTAGTTCTCTTCCTATTTCCACCACGTTGGCGGTGACTTCCTCCACTGAAGTCCTGAACCCCTCCATGTCACCCATGAGGGTTGGAATTGATGACTTCCACACTCATGTTCATGTGGATATTTTGACCTCACTCCATGCAATACACATGATCTTAATGGCATCAAGAATAGTGATTCATTTCTAGAAGGTTTTGAATTTACTCTGCCCAGATGCATCAGAGCAATCATTATCTATGCAGCTACAGCCTTACCAAATGTATTTCTCAAATAATAAGAATTGAAAGTCAGAATTACTCATTGACCCCTGGGCAGCAGAATGGACGTTGTGTTAGCAGGCATGCAAGCTGCATCCACCTCTTTGTACATCTCTATCAGAGCTCATGGGTGACCAAACATTGTCAATAAACAATGTCTTTTGGAAGGAAGCATTTTCCTAAGCAGTATGTCTCACATTGGGCTTAACAGATTCACTAAACCATGCTGCAAACACATGTGCTGCCATCCAGGCTTTGTTTTTCAATTTCTAGAGCACAGGCAGATGGGATTGGGCATCATTTTTAAGGCCCTAGGGTGTTTGCAGTGGTAAATGAGCGCTGGATTCCTCTTAGTCACTGGCTGCATTTGCCCCTAATAAAAGACTCAACCCGTCCAATGAAGCTTTGAAGCCAGGCATTGACTTCATTTCTCTATCTATGAAAGTTTTATATGGCATCTTCTTCCAGTGAGAGGTTGTTTCATCCACAGTGAAAATCTGTTGTTTAGTGTAGTTGCCTTCATCATTAACCTTGGCTAAATCTTTTGGATAACTGACTGCAGCTTCTCCATCAGCACTTGAGGCTTCACCTTGCACTTTTCTGTTATGGAGATGGCTTCTTTCCTCAAATTTCATGAGCCAACCTCTGCCAGCTTCAAACTTCTCTACTGCAGCTTTCTTACCTCTCAGCCTTCACAGAATTGAAGAGTCTTAGGGCCTTGATCTAGATTAGGCTTTGACTTAAGGGAATGTTGTGGCTGACTTGATCTTCCATTTAGACCACTGAAACTTTCTTCATATCAGCAATCAGGCTGTTTTGTTTCTTTTCTTTTTTTCTCCTTCTTTTAAAAATTGAGACAGGGTCTTGCTCTGTTGCCTAGTCTGAAGTGCAGTGGCACAATCTTCCCACACTGCCAAGTCAACCTCCCAGGCTCAAGCAATCCTCCCACCTCAGCCTCTGAGTAGCTGGGACTACAGGCATGTGCTACCACACCTGGCTAATTTTTGTATTTTTTGCAGAAATAAGATTTCATCATATTGCCCAGACTGGTCTTGAATTCCTGGGCTCAAGTCATCTGCTCTCCTAAGCCTCTCAAAGTGCTGTGATTACAGACATTAGCCACCACAACCCACCTATTTTGCTTTCTTATCATTTGCATGTTCACTGGAGCAGCGCTTTTCATTTCCTTCAAAAACTTTTCTTTTGTATTCACAACTGGCTAGCTCTTTAGTGGAAAAGGCCCAACTGCTTGTCTCAGCTTTTCTCATACCTTCCTCAGTAAGCTTAGCTTTTGATTTAAAGTGAGAGACATGCAACTCTTCCTTTCACTTGAACACTTAGAGGCCATTGATGATTGTTCGGTAGTAGGGTTACCGACTGTCCTATTTTTTTCATTTTTTTTTTCTTTTTTTTGAGACAGAGTCTCACTCTGTCACCAGGCACTAGGCTGGAGTGCAGTGGCATGACCTCAGCTCACTGCAAACTCTGCCTCTCGGGTTCAAGCAATTCTCCTGCCTCAGCCTCCCCAGTGGGTGGGACTACAGGCACATGCCACCATGCCGTGCTAATTTTTTTGTAGTTTTAGTAGAGATGGAGTTTCACCACGTTGGCCAGGATGGTCTCGATCTCTTGACCTCGTGCTCCGCCTGCCTCAGCCTCCCAAAGTTCTGGGATTACAGGCGTGAGCCACTGTGCCTGGCCTGACTGTCCTATTTTTAATATTGTTGGGTCTCTGAACAGGAAGACACAAGGACAGAGAGAGACAGAGAGAGAGAGACAGAGAGTGAGACAAAGACAGAGAGACAGAGTCAGAAAGAGAGACAGAGTCAAAGAAAGACAGAGAAAGACACAAAGAGACAGAGAGAGAAAGATAGAGAGAGAGAGAGATGCAGAGGGAGACAGAGAGAGATGGAGACAGAAAGACAGAGACAGGGACAGAAACAGAGAGACAGAAAGAGAGAGAGGGAGACAGACAGAAAGAGAGAGACAGAGAGAGAGAGATGGGCAAACAGCTGGCTGGAGGAGCAGTCAGAGCACACACACCAGGTGTGGATTAAGTTCATCATCTTATATGGGTGCCCCAAAACAATTACAACGGTAACATCAAAGATCACTGACCACAGATCACCATAACAGATATACTAATCATTCAAAATTTGAAATGTAAATTGCCCAAATGTGGCACAGAGACTCCAAGTGAGCACATGCTATTGGAAAATAGCATCCATAGTCTTTTTTGATGCAGTGTTGCCACAAATCAAAGTGCAATAAAGCAAAGTGCAAAACAATGAGTTCTGCCTGGATTTGCAAATTCTATGTTTAGCCACATGCTAATAGCCACAAGGTACAAAGAACTCTCAAAATGAAACAGCATTTTTAAAAAATGCAAATACAAAATAGACAAAAGACATTGGCATTTCAGCAAGAGAATATACAGATGTCAGATAAGCACATAAAAGGCCATGAGCCACTTCATGGGAATGTGCTGTTATGAACAGAATGAACGCATCCCCCAAATTCATATGGAGAAGCTCTGAACTCCTGTGTGGCTAGATTTGAAGTAATAAATAATTCCATTTGGATAAGGTCATAAGGTGGGGTCCTGATGGATAGAATGTTTCCTTATTAGAGGAGACACCAGGGCGCTGGCTCTCACTCTCTCTCCTGCATATACTGAGGAAAGGCCACATGAGGACACAATGAGAGACACCACCTACCAGCCAGGAAGAGTCCTCACCAGGAGCTGATGCTGCCACACCTTGATCTGGGACTTCCAACCTGCACAAATGTAATAAAAGAAATGGTTTGAGATGTTTAAGTCATCCAGCCTGTGGTATTGTGCTATGGCAGCCTAAGCTGACCAATGTACAAATGAAAATCACAGTGAGACGGAAACACACCCATCAGCATGCCTGAAGCAAATGTAGAAACAGTCACAAAAGGTGGTGAGAATGGGGAGAAATTGGGTGACTGACACATCACTGGTGGTAATGTAAATGGTACAGCCACCCTGGAAAAGAGTGTGGCAACCCTCCGTCCACCTTCCAAAAAAGTGAATACCACCACTCCAACAACAAAACATGCAACTACGGAACAACCTGAACTCAATCCCTGGGCATTCGTCCAGGAGAAATGAACATGGATGGTGCAGCAAAGGGTTAGGCCAGGAAGTCTGGGATGCTCAGAACCTGCTCACTCCCAAGAAAATGAAGAAAATGTCTGGCCTTGCCTGGCTCCTGGGATGAAGACCATCAACCCTTCCATTATCTTGCCTGATAAGAATGTCTTTCTGTAGCTGGGGCTGTGGGCAGTTTATGCTGATGACCTGCTCTATAGTGGGGGCCTTGAGCCAGGCTGTGTCCTTCAGTGGAGGTCAGACTCATTTTTTGAGTCTCTCCAGGGAGTCGTTCAGCTCAAGGGTGTCTTGAGGACCCCACTGCACAACACTTAGATTCACACAAAATCCTGGACATGGAATGCCCTCAGCAGACTCATTTCTTCTAGGCAAACTCTGGAAACAACTCCTCAGATGCCCTTCAATGAGGAAGAGGCTAAGGGATGGGGGTGGTTCTGGACATAAAGAGGAGTGTCTGGAGATCTATATTGAAAAAGGAACATTCGGTCGTAGGTCATTTAGGACCAGGGAGACACACAATGAAAAAACTCTACCAGTCCTAGACTAATACATGAATAGTTAAAATACATGTATAGGCTGGGCATGGTGGCTCCTGCCTGTAATCCCAGCCCTTCAAAAGGCCAAGGCAGGAGGATTTCTTTAGTCCAGGAGTTGGAGGCTCCAGTGAGCTATGATTTCACCCTGCATCCCAGCTTGGGCAACAGAGTGAGACCCTGTCTCTAAAAACAATAAAAGCCTGAAAAACACTGGTACAATTTATTGAACAGTAAGTCTGGGTCACAGACAACTGAAGGGAGAAGATGACCACAATTTGGGGGTTGGATTGTTTGTAATATGTAATGTCTGAAACATCCAAGTCAGAAAGTCATCAAGGCAATCATATAGCTATGTAATTCTGAATAGAGATAAAATCTTGAGTTATCAGTATGGAGCTAATCATTAACACCATAGAAATGGTTTAGATCACCTGCAGTTATGGTTTTATGATTGGAGATGAAATATTAAGGCCAGGCTTAAACTGAAATGCACTGTGGATTGTAAACCCAGGCTGAGAAGTCTCTGCTGGCAAAGGCTGCTGGGGAGGAGCATCTAGAGAAGGAAGAGCAGAAGGAGCAGGTTCTGGTGTCAGGATCAGAGATAAGAGCACCTCAGAATTGCAGGTGAGTTCCTCACCCAGGCTACTGTCAGGAGGTCTGGTAAGACAGACAGTGGAACATGGCCATTGTGTTTTCCCCATACCAGTCCTCAGTGGTGAGAGAGTGATTCTGGAGCGATCTGGTGGGAGAGACAAGAGTGGAGGAGAAAATGAAAAGGGAATTTCTGGAGACCACGGATATAGGTGCTGTGTGGTGACTTCACAGAAGTTTATCTCTGAAGGGGCCCAGACCCATGGGGCTCTTGAATAAGCCCAGCCATGTGACAGAACTTTTAAACACACTTTTTTTTCCAAGCTGTTTTATGTTCACAGCAGAATTGAGTGGAGAGTAGAGACACATCCCTGACTCCACCTGCACAGCCTCCCCCACTACCAACATACCCCATCAGAGAGGGACACTTGCAATTGATGAGCCTGAACTGACTCATCACCCACAGTCCACAGTGCACATGAGGGCTTACTGTTGGAGTTGGTCTTTCTACTTTGGACAAATGTAGAATGGCATGTAACCAAGGACACCTTCCTGGAGGGAGGGGCTGTTGGAGCAGCTCTAAGAACATGTGAGGCCTGGATGAGAGTGGAGTGGAGGAGGTGAAGAGTCTCCTAGGAACAGAGACCCAGAGACTGGCCCCTACCCCATCCAAAACCCCCACAGTTCCCTCCAACATTCCTGTCCAGGCCCTGTCACCTCCCTGTCCTTCTCTCTGTCCCCAAGAATTCATAGTAACCGAGGAGGTTGAGCTGCCCAGTTGGCTGCAAACAACCACCACCTCCAACCCAAGCAGGACTGTGGAGCTGGTGCAGGGCCATGGAACAGCTCAGGGATACTGGGCAGTAAGGCCAGGGCAGGAGGTAGGGTCCGTAAGGCATGGGCTGTCTCTGGGAACCAGCTCTGGGGAGACTGTGGCCATGGCCCCTTGGTCAGCATTGGTCCCTGAGAAGCTCCCACTCCACACACACAAATCTGGCATCTGGCAATGCCTGTGGCACCCAGACTCCACTCTAGGCAGTCCTGGGAACCTCACACCACCCCTCTGCTCATAGCTACCACCTGTCCTACCAGCTGGATCCCCTGACCCAATGAACCAGGAACACAAAACAAAGAACACAGATACCACTCAGTGCTGAAGTGGGTGACAGCCCAGAACAGGGTAGGAAGGAGCTGCTGCCTCAGGGCTAAGGGTGGGCTCAGGAAGTCAGACAGCATGGGATTAGCCTCCCACCCAACTGTTGATCAGCCCTGTGACTGGGACAAGTCACCACCTCTCTGGGCCTGTTTCCTCCTCTGTGAAATGGGTGATGTTAAACTATGCGGGGGCCTGATGTGAATGGGACACTGATTGACCAGGCACTCACACATGCCTGGAGAACACAGTGCAAGAGCTGAGTGGGGAGGTGGCCTATGTCTCTGAGGAGGCACCTAGGTGTGTTGGCTCTTTTGTCCAGCCACCAGCTCCTCAAATGCCAGTACCAGAGACAGCACACACCCTAGACACCAGCTCAGAAGTGGTCCCATTTCAGTAGCAGGGACATCACTGATGCTTGGTTAGTATCAGGGCAGTTTCTCCAGCTCCCACTTGGAGGAGAGGCCCAGCTGAGCCCCATCAATGTGGGACCTTGTGCCCCTGCAAGAGTCATTCACTGCTGCATCCTGGGCTCAGGAGACCACATGAGAGGGTGGTCCTGAGTCCATGATGCAGACTTGAATGGTAGTGGTGAATCTGCAGTTTAAAACTATGAATTTTCAACAGCCTGATACACTTTAAGAATAGGCATGGCAATAAATTTTCAAAGATGAGCAGAGAGAAAGCAGCTGCTGATCATGAAGCAGTGGAGAAATTCATTGACAAATCCAGTGATGATGCAAATGATGGTGACTTTAAAGGATTCTCTATGTCAAGAAAAAAATGCTTACTAGAAAAAATATACTTTTGGAATTTGTCAGTAAGCTGGAAGAGGTGGGTATTGAAGACATTTTTAAAACTGATCATGAGGTTCCAGTTGTTCATTTATTGGTTGATCACGAAATAGCCAAAGTGGTTCTGAATCAAGGCAATGGTGATACTTGTGATGATGGACATAACATTAACTTTGCAGAATAAGGGCAGATAGACCACAAGAGGAAACAGTTCCATGGGGTTATTGAAGGACTAGAGCAGTGTGCATTCATAAGAAGAAATCATGTCAGTGTACAAAATGTAAGAGATATTTCAAAGACAAAAACTGTTGTTAATGAGGCAGATGACTCCAGGGGAAACATTTTAAAAAGCCATCCATGAGGCTGGATGTGGTAGCTCACACCTGTAATCCCAGCCAGCGCTTTGCAGGGCCAAGTTGGGAGGAGTGCTTGAGCCCAGGAGTTTGAGACCAGCCTGGGCAACATAGTGAATTCCCATCTCTATACAAAATAATTAATTAATTAATTAATTAATTAAATGGAGAAAAGCCATCCACCAGAGTACATCCTCATCCCTAAAGAACCCACTTCTTTGTCCCTCAACTGCTTCTAGTATTTGTCATCACCTAAAAAAAAAAGTACAGTGTACAGAAACCTTTTCCTCAAAAGCATCTTGAGTGGAGACTGAAAGCCGGCTGTTTGTGCTGCTGTTTGAAAGTTGATACAGGCATTCTGGTGATGCTACTGTGGCTTCGTTACACTCAATGCAATTTTTTTTCTTTTTTCTTTTAATTTTCATTTTTCCTTTACATTCTATGGGTACATGTGCAGATTTGTTATATGGGTGTACTGCATGATGCTCAAGTTTGGGCTTCTATCAATTCTATCACCCAGATAGTAAACATGATACCCAATAGGAAGTTTTTTGGCACTCATCTTCTCCTTCCTTTTGGAGTCCCCAGTGTCTGTGGTTTCCATCTTTATGTCTGTGTGTACCCAAGATTTAGCTCCCACTTATAAGTTATGTGAACATACGTTTAGCTTTCTGTTTTTCTGCCAATTTGTTTAGGATGACGGCCTCTAGCTGCATCTGTGTTGCCACAAAGAACACGATTTCTTCTTTTTATGGCTGCATAGTATTTCATGGTGTACATGTACCACTTTTTTATCCAGTCCAACTTTGATGGGCATTTAGGTTTATTCCATGTCTTTGTTAATGTGAATAGTGTTGACATGAACATCAGTGTGCCTGTGTCATTTTGGTAGACTGATTTATTTTCCTTTGGGCACACACTCACCAATGATATTGCTGGGTTGAATGGTAGTTCTATTTTTAGTTTTTTGAGAAATATCTAGACTGCTTTCCACAGTGGCTGAACTAATTTACATTCTCACCAACAGTGTGTAAGTATTCCCTTTTCTCCATAGCTCACCAATGTCTGTTAATTTTTTACTTTTTAATGATAGCTATTCTGACTTGTGTGAGATGGTATCTCATTGTGGCTTTGATGTACATTTCTCTGATAGTGATATTGAACATGTTTGCATGTTTGTTTGCTGCTTGTATGTCTTCTTTTGAGAAGTGTTTATTCATGTTCTTTGCTCACTTTTGAATGGGATTACAGACATATAAAACTACATAATATGTGAACATGGATACCTTCATTCCTTGTTCAATTTACATTTTTCTTTTTCTTGCCTAATTATGGTGGCTAGAAAATGCAACACTATGTTGAATAGTACAGCCTTTGTATCAATTAAACAAATTACTTCTTGATTTAAGTTCCTTATAGATCCTGGATATAAGTTTTCTGTCAGCTGCATAGTTTGTGAATATTTTAGGTCCTACTAGTAAATTTTCATTTTTGTTGTAATTGCTTTTGAGGACTTAGTCATAAATTCTTTGCAGGACCAATGTTCAGAAAAAGTATTTCCTAGGTTTTCATCTAAGATTTTTATAGTTTTAACTCTTAAATTTGAGTCTTTAATTCATTTTTAGTTAATTTTTTACATGGTCATAGACATGGGTCCAGTTTCATTCATCTATACCTGGTTAGCCAGTTATCCAAGAATTATTTATTAAACAGAGAGATCTTTCCTCATTGTTATTTTTGTCAACTTTGTCAAAGATAAGTTGCTTGTAGATGAACAGCTTTATTTAAAGGTTCTCTGTTCTGTTCCATTGGTCTAAGTATCCATTTTTGTGCCAGTACCATGCTGTTTTGGTTACCGCACACTCATAGTTGAAGTGGGGTAATGTGATATCTCCAGCTTCATTCTTCTTGCTGAGGTTTGCTTTGGCTCTTCATGCACTTTTTCTGGTTCCATATGAATTTTAGTTTTATTTTTGTAACAAAGGGAACACATTTTTTTCTTCGTACTATGGGCATGCCATTTTTTTAAATGTTAAGTGTCTTTGAATAAATGTAGGGGAATGGTGCTCATTGGTAACCTATAAATTTAAACTCAGGAATGATGGTGATGCCAAATAACCACAGATTGTCCACATGGGTGGCTGAGATAGTAAAACTTTTGCTTTCTGATGGTTTGATGTACGCAACCTTTGTTTTATGCACAAAATTAGTTAAAATATTCTATAAAATTACCTTTGGGCTATGTGTAAAAGGTGTATATGAAACCTAAATGAATTTTGTGTTTAGACTTAAGTTCTATATCCATGAAATCTCATGTATGTGCAAATATTCCAAAATCCAGATAAATCTGAAATTCAAAGCACTCTGGTTCCAGTAGTTTAGATAAGTGTTATTCAGCCTGTAGTATTCAATACAATGCTGTATTTTCTATCCAGTATAATTAGGCAAGAAAAAAAATCATACAAATTGAATGACAAAAAATGAAAACATCCAGTTTCACACATCATATGGTCTTATTTGTCAATAACCAAAAGGATTTTATGAAAAAAAAATTAAGTGGAATTAGCAAAATGGTAGAAGAGGAAAGAATGTACAAAAGTCAATTTTTTATCTACACAGAGGCACTGGACAATCCAGTCACTTCCTTGATGGTAGCTGGCAAGCCTCTAGTCAGGAAATTCTTATTGAAACTGAACAGAGAGTTTCAGAGTCAAATGCCAGGTTTCACAGTACAAAGTGGGAATCAGTCATCAAACCCTCACTGTATGTGGGGATGACAATTCCAGCCTCAGATGATGTATGCATATGAATGAATGGTGGAGTCAGATTCTACAGGGTCACTTGAGTCAGGAAGATATGGCAATGACAGGTAGGTGCTTCTGAACCCAACCAGGTCCCCATCCTTTGCCCTTGAAGGCCAAATCCACAGTGAAGATATGAGCCAAAGTGTAGAAATGCCACCAACATGACTCCAAATCTGATTTTCCGAAGGATGCAACTGACTATGCTGGGATGGCCCATGAAAAGTAAGGGACACTGGAAGTGCAGGGTGAGGGAGATGAACAGGACACAGCTGAGAGCCTGGCCATTGGCCTTGACTATGGGAGGCGGGTCCCTGCTCACCTGGGCATGAGGCTCCATGGGAGGCAAGTTGGAGCCAGCCGCACCCCCCACTGTGAGACACTTGCTCAGCACCTGTGTTAAGCATCCTCAGTGAGACCAGCATGAATTCTCTCCACTTGTCAGGAGACATGTGGAGCCCAGGCACAAAAGCCATAGCTGCTCTACTAAGCAGGAGTGGGACGGTGGACTGTGGAGGTGAGGCAGGGGCTTGAGGTAAGGGTGAAGTTTGTCAGCCTTGAGGAAACCAAATCATGATGTCACCAGAGGTACTAAGGACATTAAACACATGCATTTAGAATGGGACCAGTTAGTGACATCTGGAACAGAATGATGCAAACAAACTACTTCAGAAAACTGAAAACAATATCAGTCAATGACAACCACATTCACTAGGTGGACCCTGACAGTTCTCTGATTACTTCCATTTTTCAGTTGGGGAGAAGAGGCTCAGAGCTGGAAATTTTTTTTCCAAAGACACACAGTGAAAGCTGGTGCTTGAGCCCTGATTCTGACAACTCCATAACTTTTGTGTATGTTTCAGAAAATTCTTCCTGGAAGCGAGAGTGGAGTGGGTGCAGAGAAGGGAAGATGAGTGGTCCAGGCAGTGTAGAGCAGTGCCCCAGAATGAGGGGCAGGGGTCTAGGAGAAAGAGAATGGAGTTGGGGGAATGGAAGGGAGCAGGCAGAGAACCTCTCAGTAAGAAAAGAGAATATGAGTGATGGATGAGAGGCATGAGGGATAGAAGGGAGTTGGTGCTGGGAACTTTATCTCTTCCCTGACCCAAGTGACCCTGTAGAATCTGGCAGGCAGTGGCTCCACCCTTTACTCACACTTGCATCACCTGAGGCTGGATTTGTCATCTCCACATACAGTGAGAATTTGGTGACTTATTGCTTCTCTGTCCTGTAATACCTGGGCATTGATTCTGGTGAGTTTCAACACAAGGTTTCTGGGTAGAGTAACTGAGTGGGCAGCAGACTGACTTTCCAGGTCACAAGGATGCTCTTCCCACGTGGGATACTTCGTCCTCACTCCAGGAAGTTCTCTCACTGCTGGGTGATTCTGTGTCCTCTAAGCGCCAGGCTGACTCCTATCAGGAGGGATAGTGGGGAAAATGTCCTAGTGAGACTGCTACCCAGTGAAATTATGGGTGAGTCCTCCTAGAGCCAAGGACTTCAGTAGGTCAGCAAAATGGCACATGTTATTCACAGAAATTTTTTTTTTATTTTGTTTTACGATAGGCTTCAGGTGAAGAGATTTGAGCCCATGATATTTCCAGTTTATGACATTATTTTCCAAAAGGTCCTTCTCTTTTTTTATTTAACTATTCCCTGTTTTATCCCATTTTTCCCTTCTTTTTGGAGAAGTGTTCTAACATTTAATCATACTGTTTGATTTTTATATGTTCTTGTAAGGTATGTATTGTTTTTGAAAAAAAATAAAATATTTCTCCCACAAATATTGAGGATTATTAAGTTAAAGGCACTAAAAATGCTGGGGAACACTCTGATCCAGCCTGTGTTTGCATGACTGGCAGGACACAGATCATTCCCTAAGACATAAATCCTTCCTTACAGAGACAGCACTGGCTGTCATGGAGAAGGTACCCGTAGCTCCAGAGGAACCTGGAACAGACTTTAGGATCTTCTCACATTTCCCCGTGTTTTAAAAGACTGGAACTGTTCTCTCCTTTGTTTTATCAGGACAGAATATAAAGATGACAAAATACCCTTTAAGCAAGGTCCCCAAGCTACTGCCTTGAGAGAGATGCTTTTGAATGAGGCCTCTCAATAGAGTCCCCTGGCTTTTCTACTGTTAGCTTGACTTGTTTTTAAGACAGGGTCTCCAGTAAGAACTTAGGAAGTTTAAAAAATTGTATTTTCTCCACTTCACTTTGTGTGTTTGCATTTTTAAATATATTTTATTTTTTAAACAAATTGACTTTATTTTGTTAGAGTATTTTTGGGTTTACAGAAAAATTGATCAGCAAGTGTAGAGAGTTTCCACATCCTCCCTCACTCCTGCAGTTTCGCCAGGTCGCCTTAGTGCTACATGTGTTACAATCAGTCAACCAATATTCATACATTGTGATTCATTAAAGTCCCTACTTAGGGTTCACTCTCTGTTCTATGAATTTTGACAAATGATATGCCCATCATTTCTGAATTATACAGCACAGTTTCATGTGCATATATTTTTAATGTGTCCAAATGGAATTATGCTTAGATCTCTAGCTAATCCTATTTATTTGATTCACTCAATATTATTTTCAAGATGCATTTAGATTGCTATACATCCATCCAAACCTTGTCTGGGGCTCCATTATTTGCATCATCCCTATCTTATCTGCCTTCTCCCCATTCATGGACATGTAGATTTGTTCAATTCCCCTTTTAAAACAATGCTGCAGGGAACATTCTTACATGCTCCCCTATGAATAGGTTTGAGAAACTTAGATAAATACCTAGGAGTCCCGGAGTAACCTTGATGGTGTACAGAGTGTCGGTGTTCTTCATTTTCACCACTGTATACTCCCAACCACCATGTGCAAGCATTCCTTTCTCCCCACAGGCCAGTCAGCACTGAACATTTTCTAATTTGGGGAGCTGCACTGTTAACCTGGGCAATTCACCTGCTGTTTCGATTTTCCTGTCTCTTCGATCCATGTTTCCTTTCTTTCCTTCTTTCTTTCTCCCTCCCTCCCCTTCCCCTTCCTTTCCTCCTTCTCCCCTTTTATTATTTTGAGCATCCTTTCATCTGCCTGAGCAACCAACCCTTTCTCTACTCATATCCTTTGCTTATTTTTGCATTGAGGTTTCTACCTCTCCTTGATATAACTGTTTATTGTCTATTCTAGATATTATTCCCTTGACAGGTTTAGATAATGGAAACATCTTTCCCCAATTTTCCCATCTGTCCATTAATTTCATCCAGGATATCCCTTGTTGAACATTAGTACTCAAAAGTGATGTTTTCATGGTTATTTTAAAAAATAATGTTTGTGTTTTCAGAATTTTATTCTAAAAACCTTTTCCCACTGCGAGATCAGTTATTCCCCTACACTCTCTTCTACTAACTTCATAGTTGTATATTTCATATTCATGTTTTTTGTTGTTGTTGTTTGTTGAGATGGAGCCTTGCTCTGTCACCCAGCCTGGAGTGCACTGGTGCAATCTCAGGTCGCTACAACCTCTGCCTCCCAGGTTCAAGTGATTCTTCTGCCTCAGACTCACAAGCAGTTGATACTACAGGTGTGTGCCACTATGCCTGGCTAATTATTTCGTATTTTAGTAGAGTTAGGGTTTCACTGTGTTAGCCAGGGTGGTCTCAAGTCTCCTGACCTTGTGATCTGGCCACCTTGGCCTCCCATAGTGCTGGGATTACAGATGTGAGGCACCGTGCCCAGCCTATTTATGTCTTAAATCCATCTGAATTCTACCTTTGTATGTGGTATTAGGTAAGATTTCAGATTTACTGTGCTTCATAAAATGAACAGTTTTCAAATCACAAACTAGTGAATGAACAATCCATCTTTCTGCCTTGATTTGTGCAGCCACCCTTATCGTATATTAAGTTTTGAATAATGTAGGGATATTTTCTGATACTTTCAGTTAACTTAATCAATCCCCATGTCTGTTCCAGGCTCACACTTACTGACTATGATTGTGTGTCTGAAGACCTGTGAAGATACAGATCTTCTTCGCCTTATTTTTATAATACTAGTGGCCTGGGCACAGTGGCTCATGCCTGTAGTCTCAGCACTTTGGGAGGTCTTTCCAGTTTGGCTTCTTTCACATAGCAAAAAGCTTTTGAGATTCATCCCTGTTGCCACATGTAGCATGAGCTCATTCCTTTTGTTTGCTGGGAAGTTTTCCACTGTAAAACAGTTTGTTCATCCATTCACCTGGTGATGAGCATTTGAGTTGTTTCCAGGTTTTTAAGCTGCTATAAACATTCACATGCAGGTCCTTATGTGGCTATGTTATTTAAATCTTTCTTAAATAATTAGAGATAGGATTGCTGAGTCATATGGTAAATATGTGTTTAACTTTGTAAGAAACTCCCAAGTAGTTTTCAAAATACTGTACCATTTTGCATTCACACTACCAAATGAAGGATTGTTGCAGATGTTCCACATTCTCATCAGCACTTGGTCTTGTCCATTTTTAAATTTTTTGATAGCTAATAGATGTGTAGCACCAGCTTGTTGTGGGTTCAATTTGCATTCCCTGATAGGTGATGATGTTGAACACCTTTTCATACACTGGCTTGTTATCCATGGATCTTCTCTGGTGAAGGGCCTGTTCAAATATTTTACCAGAGTTTTTAATTGAGTTTTTTTTTAATTACTCAGTTGTAAGAGTATATATTATATTTATATTAAATGTAAATATATATTTGTATACAACTGCTTTACCAAGTATCTTCTGGAAAATTTTTTTTCAAGTCTGTGCTTTCTATTTTCATTTTCTTAATAGTGTTTTTTAAAAAGTCAAAATTTCTAATTTGAGTAAAGACTATTTTATTATTTTTTCCTTTATAATTCATGTTTTTTGGGATTTCCAGCTCTCTGGAATCCCCTCCCACATAGGGGGAGCTCCCTCCAGAATTTTCCCTCTAGGATCCCCTTCCACGCTCTCCATGGAAGTCTTTCTCTTCTTCTCCTTTCCTTGTCTTTTCTCTCCCTAAATAAAAAATAAATAAATAATTCATGGTTTTTGTATCCTAAGATAGCTTTGCCTAATGCAAGGTAGCAAAGCATTTCTCTCATGTTTTCTTCTAGAAATTTCATAGTTTTGGTTTTACATTTAGATCTGTGATCCATTTTGACTTAATTTTCTGTGATGAAAAAGTTCACATTCATGTTTCTCCATATGGCTGTCCAGTTGTTCCAGCACCATTTGTTCAGAGGACTTATCTGTCTCCATTGGATTACCTTTGTATGTATTGAAAACCAATTGACCACAGATGTGTGTGTCTATTTCTAGACACTCTTCCCTTCCATTGATCTACATGCCTATCTTACAACATACTGCCTTGATTTCTTTTTTGGTATTGTCTTAGCTACTCTTGGTCCTTTGCTTTTCTGTATAAGTTTTAGAATTAACGATTAAATCATCAATTTCTTTTTTGTTTTTTAGATGGAGTTCCATTCTTGTTGCCCAAGCTGGAGTGCAATGGCAAAATCTAGGCTCACTGCAATTCTCCTGCCTCAGCCTCCTGAGTAGCTGGGATTACAGGTGTGCACCACTACACACGACTAATATTTTGTATTTTTAGTAGAAAAGGGGTTTCACCATGTTAGCCAGGCTGGTCTTGAACTCCTGACCTCAGGTGATCCACCTGCCTTGGCCTCCAAAAGTGCTAGGATTACAAGCATGAACCACTGCAGCTGGCCCGTCAATTTCTATTTTTTAAAAAGCCTGCTGAGATTGTATTATAATTGCATTAAATTTACAGATAAATTTGGGGAAAATTGATATCTTAATGATTCTGAATGTTCTGATCCAAAACAACATATCTCTCTACATTTATTTACTTCTGATTTTCCTTCATTAATGTTCCATAGCTTTCTGCATACAAATTTTGCACTAAGATTTTATCTAAGTATTTAATGGTTTTTGATGCTACCATAATGGTAGTGCATTGTAAATTGTAATTTCCAATTGCTTATTGCTAGCATATAGAAATCATTTTTGTATATTAGACTTAAGAGACTCTGATTTTGCTGAACTTCTATTATTTTGCTAGATTGTTTGGGATTTTCTGTGTAGACAATCATGTCATCTGTGTATAAAGACAGTTTTGTTCCTTCCTTTCTAATTGTAAATTGTTTTCCTCTCTCACCTTATTGCACTTGCTAGGGCCTTCAGTACAATGTGGAGAGAGTGGAAATCTTTGCCTTGTTCTCAATCTTAGGTGGAAAGCATTCTATTTTCTTCCTCTTCAGAATTAAATTTTATTTCACACTGAAAGAAAGTATAAAAAAGGCTTACATGTTTCTGCATTACAGCGCAACATCTTAATGAAATATTTCTTGCCATAAATAAGATCTTGCTGGTATATATAACTGAAACAGCAATTTATATTCTTCAAGGCAAAGCAAAATGACCTTAAAAATGATGGTGTTGCAAATATAGACATATAGATTATTAACATCCTTTATAGTCCATACTAAATTATTTCAGTTATCAACTAGCACCCATTTACAAAGATGCACTCCTAAGGTTGTTTTGCTCAGTTGTAATACAGTAGAATAAGCACAATTCAGAAATATCAAACATACATTTTTGATGCATATTAAACTGTGTGGGAACTACTCCATACATATATGGACTAATTGACTAATCTTTATTCCTGGTAAATTTGTTTTCAAGTGATTTTTACTTATAATCTGAGAAATTTGGCTATTTAAAAGCAAATTAGCCAGGGCACGGTGCCTCATGCCTATAATCCCAGCACTTTGGGAGGCTGAGGTGGGTGGATCACAAGGTCAGGAGATCAAGACCATCCTGGCCAAAATAGTGAAACCCCATCTCTACTAAAATTAAAAAAAAACTAGCCAGGTGTGGTGGCACGTGCCTATAGTCCCACCTACTTGGGAGGCTGAGGCAGGGGAATTGCTTGAACCCAAGAGGCAGAGGTTGCAGTGAGCTGAGATCATGCCACTGCACTCCAGCCTGGTGACAGAGCAGGATTCTTGTTTCAAAAAAAAAAAAAAAAAAAAGCAAATGATTGTAATTTTTATTTACATAAAAAACTAATTTTTAAGTCATTTACTCCAAAAAGTGAAATTGTCAAATAAGTCCATTAGTAAACAAAATAATGCAAATTTTGAATAGACCGCTTATGTTCTACAGTAGTTGGTTTCAAAATATACATACATATGTGTGTGTATATATATATATATATGCAAGTGAAAACTCTGTACTACAAGGACAATCATCTTGGAAATTAGTTTTGAGATCAGTCATAAATATTTTAGAACATACTAGAACATGATCTATTCAGTTAATTATAGAAAAATACAAACAGAATTATTTCTGTTGAATTGATTTAAAATTCTAATGACTTAAACTAAAGAACAGTTTTTTTAAATAAGTAGTGCAGGAAGTTTTGAGTAATGTCTGGTCTCTTCATAAAGTATATAAGTACAATTTAAATATCATATGTTATGATTCAAAATGTCAAACTATAACATGCATTGACAGTACATGTCTCTGGCAGGGAGATAATATTTGGTCTGCTATGAAGGACAGTAAAAAGAGAAAAAAAAAACATTTCTTGGCATAAAAAAGGAATATTAAATAGAAATATCAGCAAAAAGAAAAATTTGGTCCCCAAAATAAAAGGGCCATTCGGCCGGGTGTGGTGGCTCATGCCTGTAATCCCAGCACTTTGGGAAGCTGAGAGGGGAGGATCACAAGGTCAGAAGATTAAGACCATCCTGGCTAACACAGTGAAACCCCATTTCTACTAAAAATACAAAAAAAAAAAAAAAAAAAAAGCCAGGCATGGCGGCACACACCTGAGTCCCAGCTACTCGGGAGGCTGAGGCAGGACAATCACTTGAACCTAGGAGGCAGAGGTTGCAGTGAGCCGAGATCGTGCCACTGCACTCCAGCCTAGGTGACAGAGCAAGACTCTGTCTCAAAAATAAAATCAAATAAAATAAATAAAAGGGCCATTAATTGGAGATAGCAATATTATTCTGTGTTGACACAAAAGCATTATGTCTATTATTAGGAATAACATAATACCATCTAATTCTTATTACATATTACAATTAATATATATATATATTTGTGTATATATATATATGCACACACACACACACACACACACACACACACTACAGTGATGCTGGTATACCTCTACAATAGTGTGTATATATACATGTGCATATATTCAGACACTGCATAGTGATATGGTGACATTTTAGCAATTTTAGAATAAATCCATACACAAATTGTTTGTATCTAAAGATTCTTTTTTTTTTTAATTTTTTTCTCCTTTAGTCTATGGATATGGTGAATTACAGTGATTCATTTTCAATGTTGAATCAACCTTAAGTTCCTGGGATAAACTGCTCTTAGTCATGATGCATTATATTCTCCTTCATTGTTTCCTTTATTGCTATGTTGTCTATGTTTAATTCGATTGATTTATGCTTTCCTCTCTTGCATTTTCTTCTTTCTGCTTGCTTTCAGTTTAATTTGCTCTTTTATTCCTAGTTTCCTAAAGTGGAAGCCTAGATTATTACTTCAAGCCTTTTCTGTTTTATATTTAATGCTACACATTTCCCCTAATTACTAATTTAACTACATTCTACCAATTTTGACATCCTCTTGTGTTTTTTTCATTCAGTTAAAAATATTTTTAAATTTTCCTTGTGGATTTCTCTTTGAAACATGAGTTATTTTTAACTGTGTGATTTGTGCAAAATTGGACAGCCCTAACAGGATAAACAAACCCACAATTTTAGATGAAGAAGCAAACACACTTTTCAAAGTAACTGATGGTCTTAGAAGAAAAACAAACCAAAATAACAATACAGAAAGAGGTGAACACTAGTATCTGCTATCTTAAGATATTTCACTGCAAAAGACTGTGACATCCAAAATTGTAGGTCGCAAATTGTTTTCAAGTGTGCTTGAAATGTCCAACAAAGTCTACTATAAGGTGGACAATAAAGTCTCAATGCATTTCCAAATATTAGTATCTTGCAGAGCGTATTGTCAAAGAATAATTAAATTTGAAACACGTAACAATGAAATATCTAGAAAATTTTCAGATATTTAGAAATTAAAAACTTACTGTGAAATAACATGTGAAAAAGAAGAAATTATATTATAAAAGATTTCAAATAAATGATAGTAAAAATACTACAGATCAAATATACTGGGTTGCAGTTAATGCTAAAGGAAATTTAGAAATTAGATACATTCATTATAAGAACAGAAACTACTAAAAGATCTAAAGTAATAGTGAAAATTTTAAACACAAAATAAGTGAAAGTAAATAATACATATGGAAATCAATAAAATAGAACATAACTCAAGAATAGATAAAAATTATCAACTCAAAATTTGGTTTCTTGAGATTAGTCAAATAACAAATGTATAACAACACTAATGATGGAATGAAAAGTGAAAATATAAATTGCAAATAGGAGGAATAAAATAAGCATTATTAACCATCTTATAGACTATAAATGTATTACAATGGAATATTATAAATAAAATTATATTAATAAATCTAAAAAATTGGCTTAAAAAACAAGATTGAAACTTATTGAATAGAAAATCTAAATATCACTATACTTAAGTGGACTTCATTATCATTATTTTCCTTCCCTCACTTCCAAAAAATTTAAGCTTAAATTATTTACCTTGTGAATGATGCCAAATTTGGAAAAATATAAGCCATTCTTACACAAAGTCATTAAAAAATAAAAGGGAAAATACTTCACATTATTTTTTCTGAATCTATTACAACCCTCAAAGACATTTTTTTAAATTGCTGAATACCTCCTTATGAGCATAGATGGAAACATATTTTAAAATATTAAAAAAGTAAATTTGGCAATACATTAAAAAAATACATCATGACTGATTGGGTTTATCCCAAAGCATAAGATTAATTTAACTATCAATAACATAGCAAAAGAAGACATACAATTGGCTAAGAGGTATATGAAAAAAAAACTGCCTGGGCATGGTGGCTGACACCTGTAATTCCAGCACTTTGAGAGGCTAAGGTGGGTGGATCACCTGAGGTCGGGAGTTCGAGACGAGCCTGACCAACATGGAGAAACCCCATCTCTACTAAAAATACAAAATTACCGGGGCATGGTGGCAGCATGCCTGTTTCCCAGCTACTCAGGAGGCTGGGTCTAAAAAAAAAATGCTCAATATCAGTAATCATCAGAGAATTGAAAACCAAAACAACAATGAGATATCATCTCATCTCAGATAAAATGGTTCTTATTAAAACGATAGACAAATAATGAATGCTGGCAAGGATGTGGAGAAAGGGGAACTCTTCTACACTGTTGGTGGAAATGTAAATCAGTACAGCCACTATGGATAATAGTATGGAAGTTCCTCAAAAAACTTAAAGATACAACTATGATATGATTTATCAATCCCATTGCAGGTTATATATCAAAAAGAAAGAAAATCAGTATATTGAAGACATATCTGCACTCCCATGTTTATTTCAGCACTATTCAAAATAAGCAGGCTATGGAATCAAACTAAATATTCATCAATGGATGAATGGATAATGGAAATGTGGTATGTATACACAATGGAATATTATTCAGCTATCCAAAAGAACAAAATCCTGCAATTTGCAACGTATACAAAACTGGAGATCGTTATGGTAAGTGAAAAGACAAATATCTCATATCCTTATTCAATGAGTGAGCTAAAAAATAATAATTTCATGACAATAGAGAGTATAAGGATGATTACCAGAGGCTGGAAAGGGTATTGAGGAGAGGGGTATGGATAAAGAGGTAATGGTAAACAAGTACAAAAATACAGTTATATAGAAGGGGTAAGACCTGGTGTTTGGTAGCACAGTAGGGCACTATTATTAACAGTAAGTTGATCAGAAGAGTGGAATTGGAGTGTTCCTAATACAAAAAAAGAAGATAAATACTTGAGGTGATGAATACCACAATCACATGGGGGTTGATTTTTACACATTGTATACATGTATGAAAATATCACATGCATCCATAAATTTTAAAAAATATATAGCAATCAAGCTAAGTCGGTGGATATAGAAATAGCATTTTACAACATTCAATGCCCATCCTCAATATGATATGGTGTATTTATGAAAATCTTATACCCAATACATACTTAGTGGTGAAATATTGAGTATTTTTCCTCTCTAATCAGGGACGAGGTGAGAAATCTATGCTCCATGTCTCTTCAACATTCAACATACTGGTGGTCCTAGCAAGTGCAATAAGGCAGGAACATAAACAGCCTGAGATTTGGTAAATAAAATGTAAACTGTCCCTATTCGCACATGACTTGACAATGTACAAAATAATCAGTAATCTAAAATTGAGTAGATACACTGAATAAATTGGTACTTAAGTTTCTTAGAGTTGAAGAGGAAGTTGAGAATATTAATAAGGCAACACTGGAATGCCGTCTGTGCTATTGCATTTGTATTAGAAATATTAGTAACATGCATTTTAAAACATATGTACTGCTTGTGTGTATGTGTGTATATGTGTGCATATGCATGTATCTACATGTCTTTGAGTGTCCATAGAATGGACAGGGGATAAAAAATGACCCCAATAACAAAAAACACATTAAAGTACCAAAACTTTAGCTTCTAAATAGTATAGTAACACTAAAAACAAATTAGGTTTCTTTGGAGTAATGGCTGATTGAAGGACCAAGTCAGGGAAAGCACTACCTAATACCATAAGCATAGGCTTTGAGTATATACATGGATGTATATATTGGTGATTTCCAGTAAAATAATTTGCATGTAACACAAGTAAGTCAAAATGCAAACATGAGATTTGGTCCAAAGACAAAGACAAAAATATTACCTGGATTTAAATTTAACGCTGTTAACAATTTAATCGGAAAACAAGCAGTGCAGTTCAAATGATACCTCAAAAGCAAAGAGTATGTTAATGCAGTTTCCCAAAGCCTTTGTATGTATTTCAGTGCGTTTACCCCAGCTTTCTTAGCCACTCTTGAGGACTATCAGGACAGACAATTCTAGATGTATTAGATCACTGACATGTATACATTTTAGACGGAAAGGTGGAATAAGGGCAAAAGGAAACATTTCAACTACCAAAACCCTCCAGGGTCATTGTCATTTTTTAAAATGAGAGAGCCTAGTGTGATGGCTCATTCCTGTTATTCCAGCACTTTGGGTGACTAAGGCAGGCAGATAGCTTGAGCCCAAGGCTTCCAGGACAGCCTGGGCAACATGGCAAAATGCCAGCTCTACAGAAAGATACAAAACTATCAGCTAGGCATGGTGGTGCACACCTGTAGTCCCAGCTACTTAGGAGGCTGAGGTGGAAGGATCACCTGAGCCTGAAAGATCGTGCTACTGCACTCCAGTCTGGGTGACCGAGTGGGACCTTATCTCAAACGAGTGAAGAGATGAATGCTGTCCTGCTCCAGAACCACATATCTCCATATTTTTTGTATATTACAGAGTGAATTAAATGACTTGACCCACTTGATGAGGTAGAGCACAGGGTAGCTAGCCTTATACATCTTGTTTATCTGCCACTACAAAGCCCTGCCCACAAAGATATAGAGTACTAAGTTTTAAAGTTAGTGTCCCTAATCTATTTCTGAGTGCAGGTTGCAGAAGTATCATATGTCTCTGCCCTAATACAAATCCATGGCATTAACTAGGACTTATCAATCAAAGATGTTTAAGCAAGAATGAATTTAAATGCAATAATAATAATCACTAAATTTATAAGATAATCTGGATATAACTAATAAAAAGGACAATAATTTAATTATTTTAGAAGTGTCACTCCCAAGTTTTCTAGTTATATGATTACAGACAGATATGTGTGTTAGATATATTAGTTCAGCAGCTTTTCTTTCATTAAGTGTTACATCTTGAGACATTAAATAGTTGTAAACTTTTAGTTGCCTAGCCAATAGTTCAGTAATTTAAAAGCATGGTTTCTTCATCAATCTAAAAACTAATCATAAATATCTGGTGGCTGAGATGAGTAATCACTGACAGTATGGTGAATATTTGGTATATGATTTGACACACAGAAGTTTATCATGTTTTAGTTCATTAGCACATTAAAGTATATTTAACTATGTTCTGGGAAAAGTATTTACTGTTAAAGTTTTATGTGTTAGAAAATTATATTTATCACTATTATTGTTGAAGCAAAACTCCAGCCAAAGGAGACAAAGAGAACAATGGAGACCAAAGAGAACTTTAATTTGGGCTTCCAGGCCAGCGACAGGCTCACGCCTAAAATGGCCCCCAACCCCAACAAAGAAGGCAGTTTAGCTTACACGTGGTTTGAGGCATGAAAACAAGGCAGGAAGTGGGTTTCAGACAAAGACAGTCAATCAAGTTTTATAATGTTGGGCTTTGTGGTCATTTATAACCTTGCTAGCAGTTTATTTCGATAGATTGCATTTCTTATTTGTGTAGACTGTGCAGCTAACAGATCTAAAGCTTTAGATGTTTCATTAGTTATAATTTCTAATACTGCTTGTAATCTGATGATACGATCATGTAGATGGGAGTACGATATCCCTGCATCCCATCTTGCACCCAAGTAGCTGGACCATAATAGTTAATTATTCTCTCTGGAGACCAATCTGTATCTCTCCAGTTACCAATTTTTATATCCTTTTTTAGGTCCACTGCTCATTTGCTCCTATTTCTAGGCTCATCATAAATAGGATATCCTAAAGTCTTTCTCTATCTTAAGGGTTAAAGAAAGAATGATGGTTTAATAATACCTAACACACAATCTCCTGTCCATTTTCCTGGCAACTGCCTCTGGCTCATCAACTGCAGATCCAATAGAGGCCTGAAGATGCTTGCCATGTGTTTGGTGCTTCTAGTTGGTACCAAGCGCGATTTAACAAAGGGAACCTAGAAAGTGGGTTAAGACAAGATAGTTTTAAGCTGCCCTTATCTTGTCTATTTTCCTCTAGCCATAAAGTTTTTCCTATAGTCTCATTGTAGAACTGTTGCCCCCAAACAACCTAACTCACCTACAGGGTGTGCGTAGGTGGTTCCCCAGCAAGCTTTGCAGTATTTCCCAACAATGGGAGTCTATAAGAGCCAAACACTAGAGCCAGTAGAAGTTAATTCTGGAGCATCTGCAGTGGAGAGAATTAAAGTGTAATTATCTTGGGGAAGCAATTCTTTTGCCTCCCAAAGCCACCTATCCCCCAGGTCAGTTCCTCCAAATACTTTGGAAGAACTGTCATGGGGGATATGATGACATGACATAACGTCAGTTTCTCCAAATACTCCTAGATTTCCTGTGATATGCTAAGCAGGATTTTAGTTGTGCAAACAGGATTTTAGTGCCAAATAAAGGATCAGGGATTACATAGTTAATATCTTCTCTGAATAATTTGAAAATTCTAAATCACTGCTGAGATTTGATACATAAAGGTTTCAACTTGTGTGTTTCCTACCCATGTAGTATGGGTACACATAGTACATCTGACCAAAGCTTCTCCCCTTTGTATAAGCTTGCCATAATGGCTAACATGATTAGAATAGAAAGCAACATTTCTACATTAGGCATAGGCAAGGAATGTCCTTTAAAGAACAACAATAATGGCAGCACTACAGCAGAACAGCAAATATTACTAGAATAGTGCCAAGTATTAAGACTTTAGTACACATTCACTTATCCAATAAAGACTCCTCAGGCTTTGGCCGTGCATTGACTAGTCAGCTTCCAGTTTTGTGACTAGAGCAGGGCTTGATGACTCTTCAGCATTAAATGTCAGGCTGGTCTGGGTTTTATTTCTGTTTGCAGCTCATCTTAAGATTAGTTTGGTGGGTTGGTCGGGGTCTGGCTGGCTGGTCCATGCATCTGGGGCAGCAGCTGGCTTTAACCAGCTATGAAGGATTCAAGGAACAACATCAGCAACCTTAATGGCACTGGGGGTAGATAAGATTACAATAAAGGGCCTATTCCACATAGGCCCAACTGTGGTTGAGCTCCATTTCTTAACCACACAGAGTCTCCTGGTTGCTACGGGTAGACTGGGCTAGTTAGGCTTACCAGCAATTTTTCTTGCACCCAACTTTGTACTTCTTTGATAGCTATACCTAAGGCCTGCATTTATCTTTCTAATGTTAGCTCTCCTATTTCCTTGAGGTCACGTTTTACTTGGGTAATAAGGGGAGGGGTTCCCCCAGACAGAATTTCAAAAGGTGAATACCCAGTGTGTTTGGTTGGGGTGTTCATGACTTGGAGCAGGACCATGGGCAATACCTGATTCTACTGTAAATAGGTCTCTTGGCAGAATTTTTAACAGCCGTTTTAATGTCTGATTTATTCATTCTACCTTCCCTGAGCTCTGGGACGGTAGGCAGTGTGTAATTTCCAATTAATTTTTAGTAGCCAAGAAAGATTTTGGATAACTCCAGCTACAAATGCTGGTCCATTGTCAGGCCCAAGGGTCAGAGGCAGCCTAAATTTAGGAATAATATCTTTCAATAATGCTCTGGTTACCTCTCTGGCCTTTTTAGTACAAGTGGTGAAAGCTTCTACTCATCTAGAGTAGGTATAAACAAACACTAACATATACTGATAACCCCCTGCCCGGGGCATTCTGGTAAAATCTACAAGCAAGTTTTCACATGGAGTTGCTCCTACTTCTTGAATGCTTGGGGGCCAGACTGGCCCTTGCCATGGGTTGTTTTGTACACAGATTAAGCATTTCTCACAGACTGCACAAGTTACAGCAGTGAGACATGGCACATAAAAATGCCGCCTAATTAAAGCTTCCAAAGCTGTTTTCCCACGTTTTTCCCTTTATGAAATTGCTTTACAGACTGAGGAGCCATTATGTTAGGAATGGCTAGACTCCCACACGAGAATTGCCATCAACCCCCTTTGATATAATGTCCTGCCGTCTGAGCAAACAAGGCCTTTTCACTAGATAAATAACCTGACTTTTCCACAGTAGGGCTTCTGGGAGGAGAAGCAGCTCTAAAACTTTGTTCCGTGGTAGGGCAGCTGTCATAGCAGCTCACTTAGCTTGTCTGTCCACTTTCCTGTTTCCTCTGGATTTATAGGACCTGTCTGTTTGATGACCTTTGCAATGTATAACGGCCACCTTTCTAGGTGCCCAAACTGCATCTAAGAGTTGCAGGATTTCCTTTTTATTTTTGACTTCTTTTCCTGCAGCTGTTAAAAGTCCTCTTTCTGTATAGATGGCCTCATGAGCATGTAGTGTAGCAAAAGCATATTTGAAATCAGTATAGATATGAACTGTCTTTTCTTTTGCTAGTAATAAGGCTCTTGTTAAACTAATTAGTTCAGCCTTTTGAGAAGAGATTCTGGTTGGCAGTGATTGTGCTTCCACTACTGTTCCTTCATTTGACCTACAATTATATGTCACCACTGCATACCTGGCTCTGCAAACTCCATCCAAAAGGAAGCTACTACTATCTGTAAAATAGCCTAGGCCTGAGTTTTTTTAAAGGCTGACCCTTAACGTCTTTCCTGCTTGAAAACACCTCATCTATTGCATTCTGTGATGCCCTATCCCCAAGATAGATTACCACCTTTAACTGATCATTTGCACCAACCTATATAACCAGTCCCCTTTCCTACCCCCTTTGCCTAACTCCTTTTTCAGACTTGGCCTGCTTGTACCCAAGCGCAAAATAAAACAAACTTGTTGCCCACACAAAGCCTGCCTGGTGGTCTCTTTACACAAGCAACATGACTAATATTTGGTGCTGAAACCTGACATGGGGGAACTCCTATGGGAGACCAAACCCCCTGTCCCTACTCCTTGGGCTCCCCTATGAAGAGACCTACCTATGACCTAGGCTCATCAGACCAGCCCATGCATCCACTCACCATCCTCAGATCAGGTAAGTGGTTTGCCTCAACTCTTTTATTTAGCCCTTCTCACAACATGTCAGCTTCCTTCTCCTTTCAGTTTCATTTTCCTCTTCCTTTCAGTGGAGACAAGAAAGATAGGACTTTCCATGAGGTTCACGACTGGAAAAAAATTCTACATAGGTCACAGAACTGGGAAGATAGTCTTCCCTTGGTGACTGATCATTGCAGAGACATCTGCTTTGATCACTCACTCGAACTCATTTCTTTCGGTGACTGATCATTGCAGAGATGTCTGCTCTGGTCACTCACTTGCACTCGCAGGTGATGGATAACTGCGGGAGATACCCCCTTTGATTGATTCACCTCAGGTACAGACCAAGGTTTAGTTTGTGATGGCTGCTAAACTGCTTAGTCACGCCTTCATTTTTCTTTTCTCTGCTGCTCTTCTTAAACTATGGGCAATCTCCCACCCTCCATTCCTCCCTCTTCTCCCTTAGCCTGCATTCTGAAAAACATCAAATCTCTCGGGTTATTACCTGACCTAAAACATAAGCATCTTATTTTCTTCAGCAATACTACTTGGCCACAATATAAATTGGACAATGGCTCTAAATGGCCAGAAAACAGTACCTTTGATTTTTCTATCCTGCAGGATCTAGACAACTTTTGTCATAAAATGGGCAAATGGTCTGAAGCCCCTATGAAGTTCCCTAGGCATTTTTCACACTTTGCTCCCAGCCTCTGTTCCCAATGTGACCCCTCTCAAATTCTCCTTCTTTCTCTCCCATCCATTCCCCCTGTCCCTAAGGCCAATGAAGATTCCTCACTCTCAATAGACCCTTCTGACCTTTTCCTTTCCCTTCAGCTGCTCCTCATCAGGCCAAACCAAACCCTAATCTCCTCATTGCCCCATCCCCTCCCTCTTATACCTCCACATCCCACATTTCCACATCGCATACCTGCTCTGGGACACAATTCAGTCTTAAAACTAGCTGTCCCTCCCCTACCCAACAGTTTCCTTTTTGAGAGCTGGCAGGAGCCGAGGGCATAGTCAGGGTGCATGTTTCTTTTTCTCTGTCTGATCTGTCCCAAATTGGTCAGTGCTTGGGGTCTTTCTCATCAGATTCCTCTAAATATATCCAAGCTTTCCAATAGCTAACTCAGTCCTACAATTTAACCTGGAATGACTTAAATACCATTCTAACCTCTACTCTTTTTCCAGATGAACAAAATAGAGTTTATACTCTGGCTCAATCTTATGCTGACACCTGCAGATGCCATGAGGCAGCCCTCCAAGAGGCTGTCAGGGCAGTACCTAGGGAAGAACCCCAAAGGCAATACCAGGTGGGCTCACTTGACATCGCCAAGTATGACTATATGGTCTCTTGTTTAGTTGAGGGACTTAGGCAGGCAGCTTACAAAACCGTTAATTATGACAAGCTTAAAGAAACAACTCAGAGAAAACATGAAAATTCTGACAAATTCATGGACCACTTAGCAGAAACTTAGAGACATTAGGAAAAACTTCAAAAAGTAAACTCAGGTCCTCAAACTCCACAACAGAAATTAATCAACCTCACCTTCAAGGTGTTTAACAATAGGGAGGAAGCAGCCAAGTGGCAACGTATTTCAAAACTGCAATAGCTTGCCTCTGTGGTAAGACAAACTCCAGTTATTGTTTCAAAAACAAGAAACTTCCAAGCACTGAGGTGACCACAATCAGGTGCTCCATCAAGCCATCCTTTTCCAGGGCCTTGCTTCAAATGCCAGAAAACTGGTCACTGGGGCAGGGAGTGCCCACAGCCTGAGGCTCCATCTGGCTTCAAATGCCAAAAGCTTGGACACTGCGCTAATGAATGCTCAGAGCCCAAGGCCTCCTCTAAGCTGTGTCCTGTCTGTGGGGGATCCCACTGGAAATTGGACTGTCTGGTTCATATTACAGCCACTCCCAAGGGAAGTTCAAACCCAATATTCTTTAGCTGACTCCTTTCCAGAACTTCTTGACTTGTCAACCTAAGATTGAAGCTGACCAACTGCTTCAGAAGCCCCCTGAACCATCCCAGATGCTGTTCTTTGGGTAACTCTTACCGTGGAGGCTAAGCCCAATCCCGTTTTAGTCAATACAGGGGTTACTCACTCCAAATTGCCTTCCTTCCAAGGGCTTGTTTCCTTAGCCTCTATAACTATTGTGGGAATTCACAGCCAGGCTTCAAAACCACTCAAAAGCCCCAACACTGGTGTCAGCTTGGACAACACTCTTTTACTCATTCCTTCCTAGTCATCCCCACATGCCCCATCCTCTTATTAGGGTGAGATATTTTAACCAAATTATATACTACCCTTACTATTCCAGCACTACAGCCACATGTCATAGCTGTCCTCTTACATGACCCAAAGCCTACTGCACAGCCTCTCATCACATCACCTTACCTTAAATCATAGGTGTGGGACACCTCTACCCCATCCTTAGCAACTGACCATGCACCTATCACTACTCCCCTAAAACCCAATCACCCCTGCCCTGCCCAACACCAATACCCCATTCCCCAACAAGCTCTAAAGGACTAAAACCTGTTGTCACCAGCTTGTTACAACATGGTCTCCTAAAGCCTACTAGCTCTCCTTACAACTTTCATGTCTTGCCTGTCCAGAAACCAGACAAATCTTACCAGCTGGTCCAAGGCCTTCCCCTTATCAATCAAATTGTTCTTCCTACCCATCCTGTAGTGCCAAACCCATATACTCTCCTGTCCTCAATCTCTCCCTCCTCTACCCATTATTCTGCACTCAATCTCAAAGATGCTTTTTCTACCGTCCTCTCAACCTCTATTTGCATTCACTTGGACTGACCCTGACACCCACCAGTCACAACTCAAATGGATTGTCTTGCCTCAGGGCTTCAGGGACAGCCCACACTATTTCAATCAGGCCATCACTCACGACTTGCTCTCTTTCTGTCCTTCAACTTCTCACCTTATTCAATACTTGGACAACCTCCTCCTGTGCAGCCCCTCTTATAAATCTTCTCAGCAAGATACTGGCCTGCTTCTTCAGCACCTATTCTCAAAGGGATATCACATATCCCCTTCTAAGGCCCAGATTTCTTCTCCATCTGTCACCTGTCTGGGCATCATCCTCCAACAAAACACCCGTGCTCTCCCCACCAACCATATCCAATTAATCTCTTTGACCCCAACTCCCTCTACCAAATAGCAACTCCTCTCCATCCTAGCTGTGGTTGGATACTTTCACTTTGGATTCCAGGTTTTGTCATTCTAACCAAACCTCTATATAAGCTCACCAAGGGAAACTTATCTGACCCCATAGATTCTGAATCCTTTCCTCTCTCCTTTTACTCTTTAAAGACAGCCCTAGAAACTGTACCTACACTAGCTCTCCCCAGCTCATCCCAACCTTTTTCCTTTTACACTGCTGAAATTCAGGGTTGTGCAGTTGGAGTTCTTACACAAGATCCAGGTCCGTGTACTGTTGCCTTCCTATCTAAACAACTTGATCTCACTATCCTAGGTTGGCCCTCATCCCTGCGTATAGCAACTGCCTCTGCTCTACTCCTTCTTGAGGCTTTCAAAGTCACAGGCTATGGCTCACTCACTCTATACGGCTCTCACAATCTTCAGGCTTTAGTATCCTTCTCGCATCTCCCACATCTGTTATCTGCCCCACGTCTTATTCAACTCTATTCGCTCTTTATTGAAACTCCCACTGTGACAATTGCACACGGCCCTGGTTTTAATCCAGCCTCTCATCTAATACCAAACATAAACACAAGCCCCAAACCCCATGACAGTATCTCCCTAATCCATGTAGCATCCTCCCTATTTCCACATATTTCTCTCTTTCCCATTCCAGCCCCAGACCACACATGATTTATTGATAGCTGTTCTTCAAAGCCCAGTGGGTTTGTACTGGCTAAACCTGGTTATGCAGTTGTATCCCACTCATCTATCATTGAGGCTCCTACACTCCCTCTCCCTATCACTTCTCAGCAAGATGAACTAATTGCTTTAACCCATGGTCTTACTCTTGCTAAGGGACTATATGTAAATATCTATACTAACTCTAAATGTGCCTTCTACATCCTATACCACTATGCTGCCATGTGGGCAGAAAGGGGCTTTCTTACTACACAGGGATCTTCCATTATCAATGCTTCTTTAATAAATGCTCTCTTTAAAGCTGCCCTTCTCCCAGCCAAGGCCAGAGTGTCCACTGTAAAGGATGCCAAAAAACTTTAGATCCCATTGCCCAAGGAAATGCTTTTGCCAATGAAACACCTAAGAAGGCAGCAAACACACCAATATCCATCCCCCATTCTCCCACCAGTGGACAATATTTTTTCTTTTCCATCAATTACTCCCACTTACTCTCCTTCTAAATCCTTAACCTACTGGTCACTTCCCAATCAAGGCTGTTGTTTTTAGATCAAGGAAAATTCCTTCTTTCTGTCTCACAATCCCATTCTATCCTTTCTTCCTTTCATAGCCACTTTCATGTAAGATGTAAACCTTTGGCCCATCTCTTAGAACCTCTCATCTCCTTCCCTTCATGGAAGTCCATCCCTAAAACAATTAGATCTCAGTGCTCCATCTGCCACTCTACCAACTCCCAGGGACTTTTAAAACCTACTCCCTTTCCCACTCACCAAACATGGGGATTTACCTCTGTGCAAGATTGGCAAATTAACTTTACTCATATGTCTTGTGTCTGAAAATTCAAATATCTTCTTGTTTGGGTGGATATCTTTACAGGGTAGATTGAAGCCTTCCCCACTGGAAAAGGAAAGAGAAGTCTTCTGTTATTTCTTGTCTGTTAAATGATATCACTGCCAGATTTGACCTGCCTACTTCCATCCAATCTGACAATGGCCCTGCTTTCATTAGCCAAATCGCCTAAGCAGTCTCTCAGGCCCTTAGCATTCAATGGAATCTCCATGTCCTTTACCACTCTCAGTCATCAAGAAAGGTAGAAAAGGCTAATGGCCTCCTAAAAACACACCTTACCAAACTCACCCTTTAACTAAAGGACTGGGTATCTCTTCTACCTATTCCTCTTCTCCAAATTTGTGCCACCCTTGGGAATCCACAAGATACAACCCCTTTGAACCCTTTTATGGCCACACCTTTTTTCTTGGGCCTAACCTTCTCCCAGATATTAGCCCTCTTGGAGACGATCTTCCAGTTCTCCAACAAATGAGGCAGGAAATTCGTCAAGCTGCTAACCTCCTCTTACCCACTCCAGATACTGGCCTTACAAGTACATCTTAGCCAGATGATCAGTGCTTGTCAAGGATCTAACTTATCCAGCTCTACAGCCTTGATGGAAGGCAACCCCACCTGGTTATCTACTGTACCCCAACTGCTGTCTGTCTATAAGACACACCCCACTGGTCCAGGATTAAACTGTGCCCATCAGATGACGAGCCTAGCCCATTCGCCTCCTCTTGGAAGTTGCAACTACTCTCTCCTACTTCTCTTAAACTAGCTAAAATTCCTGAAGAATAGACACAAACCACACATTAGTTTACATTCTAACATTGACAGAAATCCTTTTCTTAACTTTTTACTTGCAGCAGGACTCTATACAGTCATCACAGTCATCCCTAAAACTTGGTCTATACCTCACAAGCCCTCTATTTCTGTTGCTTTCTGTCTAATTATACTTATGATCACCCACCTCATCTACATTTAAAGGCCTGCTTGCCTTGCTGGTTTACTGTTTTCCTTCAGGCCATTTTAGCTGACATCTCATGGTTCTACCTATGAACTTTCACTCTTGGCTCCTTCCTTGAGTGGATAGATGACCCCACGTAGCAAGGGACATTGCAATTCTTTCACCCTGATGAAGTCCTCTCCTTTACTTTTCTACTCACTCTTATTCTCAGTCCCATTCCATCACTCCCTATCCCTTCCTAACTACCTTCAACATACCATTAATCTAATCCATTCCCTCTTCACTAATTCCAACCCATTATTGGTGAAAAATTGCTGGCTCTGCATCTCCCTTTCTTCCTCCCCTTATACTGCTATTCCTGCTCTGCCAGCTGATTGGGCTACCTCTTCTGTCTCCCTACACCTCTGCACCAGTTTTAACAGTCCCCATCTCTACTCTCCTATGGAGCTTCTCTATTTCTTAGGCAAGTTTAGCAAAACCTCCTCAGACATTTTACACCAATAAGCTGCTATACTTCTTTGCAACTATTTACAGCACCTCTCAGCCTAAGGAGATTTTTGACTGAGATGATGGGGTCTTCTAAATATACAATCATGCCATCTGCAAATAGAGACAATTTCACTTCCTCTTTTCCTAATTGAATACCCTTTATTTCTTTTTCTTGACTGATTGCTCTGGCTAAAACTTCCGACACTATGTTGATTAGGAATAGTGAAAGCAGGCACCCTTGTCTAGTGCCAGTCTTCAAAGGGAATGCTTCCAGTTTTTGGCTATTCAGCATGATAAGGCTGTGGATTTGTCATAAGCACCTTTCATTATTTTGAGATATGTTCCAATCGATACCTAATGTACTGAGAGTTTTTGACATAAAGATCTGTTGAATTTTGTCAAAGGCCTTTTCTGTATCTATTGGTAATCATGTGGTTTTTGTCTTTGGTTCTGTTTATGTGATGGATTACATTTACAGATTTGTGTGTGTTGAACCAGCCTTGCATTCCTGGGAGGAAGCCTACTTAATTGTGATGGATAATCTTTTTGATGTGCTGCTGCATTTGGTTTGCCAGTATTTTATTGAAGATTTTTGCATCAATGTTCATCATAGACATTGGCCTGTAATTTTTTTTTTTAGTTGTGTCTCTGCCTGATTTTGTTTTCAGGATGATGTTGGTCTCATAAAACAAGTTAGGGAGTATTCCCTCTTTTTGTATTGTTTGGAATAGTTTCAGAAGGAATGGCACCATCAGCTCCTCTTTGTAGGTTTGGTAAAATTTGGCTGTGAATCTGTCTGGGCCTGGACTTTTTTTGGTTGGTAGGCTATTAAATGCTGCCTCAACTTCAGACTTTGTCATTGGTCTATTTAGGGGTTCAGCTTCTTCCTGATTTAGTCTTGGGAAGGAATTTATCCATTTATCCATTTCTTCTAGATGTAGTGGTTTATGTGCATAGAGGTATCTGTAGTAATCTCTGATGATAGTTTGTATTTCTGTGAAATCAGTGGTGATATCCCCTTTATCATTTTTATTGCATCTATTTGATTCTTCTCTCTTTTCTATTAGTCTGGCTAGTATTCTATCTATTTTGTTAATCTTTTCAAAAAAAACAGCTTCTGGATTTGTTGAGTTTTTTGAAAGATTTTTTGTGTCTCTATCTCTTTCAGTTCTGCTCTGATCTTAGTTATTTATTGTCTTCTGGTAGCTTTTGAATTTATTTGATCTTGCTCCTCTAGTTTTTTTAATTGTGATGATAGGGTGTCAATTTTAGATCTTTCCTTGCTTCTTATGTGGGCATTTAGTGCTATAAATTTCCCTCTAGACACTGCTTTAAATGTGTCCTAGAGATTCTGGTACGTGGTGTCTTCATTCTCATTGGTTTCAAAGAACATCTTTATTTCTGCCTTCATTTCATTATTTACTAGTAGTTATTCAGGAGAAGGTTGTTCAGTTTCCATGTAGTTGTGCATTTTTGAGTAAGTTTCTTAATTCTGAGTTCTAATTTGATTGCACTGTGGTCTGAGAGACTGTTATGATTTCCGTTCTTTTGCATCTGTTGAGGAGTGATTTACTTCCAATTATGTGGTCAATTTTAGAGTAAGTGTGATGTGGTGCTGAGAAGAATCTATATTCTGTGGATTTCGGGTGGAGAGTTCTGTAGATGTCTATTAGGTCTGCTTGGTCCAGATCTGCGTTCAACTCCTGGATATCCTTGTTGATTTTCTGTCTCATCGATCTGTCTAATATTGACAGTGGAGTGTTAAAGTCTCCCACTATTATTGTGTGGGAGTCTAAGTCTCTTTGTAGGTCATTAAGAACTTGCCTATGTCTCTCAGTGGTCCTGTATTGGGTGCATGTGTATTTAGGATAGTTAGCTCTTCTTGTTGTGTTGATCTCTACCATTATGCAATGCCCTTCTTCATCTCTTTTGATCTTTGTTGGTTTAAAGTCTGTTTTATCAGAGACTAGGATTGCAACTCTTGCTTTTTTTTCCCACTATTTGCTTTGTAAATCTTCTTCCATCCCTTTATTTTGAGTCTATGTGTGTCTTTGCACATGAGATTGGTCTCCTTAATACAGCACACTGTAAGGTCTTAAATTTTTATCCAATATGCCAGTCCATGTCTTTTGATTGGGGCATTTAGCCTGTTTATATTTAAGGTTAATATTGTCATGTGTGAATTTGATCCTGCCATTTTGATACTAGCTGGTTGTTTTGCCCATTAGTTGACACAGATTTTTCATTGTGTCAATGGGCTTTATCATTTGGTACATTTTTGCAGTGGCTGGTACTTGTTATTCCTTTCCATGTTTAGTGCTTCCTTCAGGAGCTCTTGTAAAGCAAGCCTAGTAATGATGAAATCTCTAAGCAATTGCTTGTCCATAAAGGTTTTTATTTCTTTTTTACTTATGAAGCTTAGTTTGGCTGGATAGGAGATTCTGGGTTGAAAGTTCTTTTCTTTAAGGATGTTGAATCTGATGAGGAGTGATTTAGCCCCCACTCTCTTCTGGCTTGTAGTGTTTCTGCCAAGAGATCTGCTGTGAGTCTGATGGGCTTCTCCTTGTGGGTAACAAGACCTTTCTCTCTGGCTGCCCTTAGCGTTTTTTCCTTCATTTCAACCATGGTGAATCTGATGATTGTATGCCTTGGGGTTGCTCTTCTTGAGGAATATTTTTGTGGTGTTCTCTGTATTTCCTGGACTTCAATGTTGGCCTATCTTGCTAGGTTGGGGAAGTTTTCCTGGATAGCATCCTGGAGAGTATTTTCCATCTTGGTTTCATTCCCCCTGTCACATTGAGGTACACTGATCAAATGTAGATTAGGTTTTTTCACATAATCCCATATTTCTTGGAGGCTTTGTTCATTTCCTTTCACTTCTTTTTCTCTAGTCTTGCCTTCTTATTTTATTTTATTGAGTTGATCTTTAATCTCTGATATCCTTTCTTCTGCTTGATCGATTTGGCTATTGAAACTTGTGTATACAAGTTTCTTGTGCTGTGTGTTTTTAGCTCCACCAAGTCATTTTTTTATTCTCTAAGCTGGTTATTCTAATTAGCATTCCATCTCACCTTTTCTCAAGGTTCTTAGTTCCTTTGCATTGGGATAGAACATGTTCCTTTAGCTCAGAGAAGTTTGTTATTACCTACCTTATGAAGCCTGCTTCTGTCAATTCACCAAACTCATACTCCATCCAGATTTGTTCCCTTGCTGGTGAGGAGTTGTGATCCCTTGGAGGAGGAGAGGCATTCTGGGCTATGGTGATTTCATCCTTTTTGCTTTGGTTTCTTCCCGTCTTCATGGATTTTTCTACCTTTGGTCTTTGAAATTGGTGGCTTTTAGAAGGGATCTCTGAGTGGACATCCTTTCTGTTAAAGTTGAAGCTATTTCTTTCTTTTTTTAAAGTTTTTCTTCTAACAGTCAGGCCTCTCTGCTGCAGGACTGCTGGAGATTCACTCCAGACCCTGTTTGACTGGGAATTACCCAAAGGGGCTGCTGAACAGCAAGGATTGCTGCCTGTTCTTTCCTCTGGTAGCTTCATCCTAGAAGGGTACTGCCAGATGTCAGCCATAGCTCTCCTGTATGAGCTGTCTTTTTGGATATATGGGGGTCAGGGGCCACTTGAGGGGGTAGTCTGTCCCTTATCAGAGCTCAAGTGCTGTTCCGGGAGCTCCATTGCTCCCTTTAGAGCTTCTGGTCAGAGACGTTTTAGTCTGGCTTAGCAGAAATCACAACAGCCTCTTTTCCCAGGCACTCTATCCGGGGAAGGTGGGGTTTTATTTATAAGTCCCTGACATGCTGCTGCCTTTTTTTCAGAGATACTCCGCCCAGCAAGAAGGGAGTCTAGTCACAGTCTGCCTGAAGAGGTGCTGCTGAGCTGCTGCAGGCTCAGTCCAGCTGCAGCGTAAACTTCCTCATGATTTTGTTTACACAGGTATGGTTAGAACTGCCTCAGCAATGGCAGATGCCCTTCCCCCCACCAAGCTCAATTGTCCTGGGTTGAACTCAAACTGCTGTGCTGGCTATGAAACTTTCAAGCCAGAGGGTTTCAGTTGGCTGATCTTTATAGGGGAGGGACCTGCCAAGCCAGATCACTTCACTCCCTGCCTTCAGCTCCTCTTTTTTTCTGGAGAGTGGAAGGTTCTGTCTCACAGGTGTTCCCAGGAGTCAGCCCAAACCTGCAGCACTGGCTGAAATGGCTGCTCAGATTTGTGCTGCTAACCTGTGGTGGTTGTTGGCCTGGGGAAAATCTCCTGGTCTGCGGGCTGTAAAGACCATGGGAGAAGCACAGTATCTGTACTGGAGTACTGGAGTGGCCAGATAAGTCCCCAGTGGTCTCTGTTGGGTAGGAGGGGTCCTCTGGCCAGTTGCACTTCCTGGGTGAGGCAGCACCCCACACTGCCTTGGTTTGCCCACTTTGGGCTACACCCACTGTCCAACCAGTCTCATTGAGATGGACCTGGTACCTCCATTGGAAATGCGGAGATCACTCGCCTTCTGCGTTGCTCTCACTGGGAACTGCACTCCAGAGCTGTTCCTATTTGGCCATCTTGGCAGAAGTCCCCACTGCTCATTATTTAAATACACTCAGATATATTTTGTCTTTGAATATTCATTTTCATTATAATTCTTTGAGAATAACACCCATGGACTCCAATATCTAATAGGGCCTGGTTAAGGATAAAAACCCCTAGCCAAGTTTCAGAAGATTACACCATATCATATCATATTACATCATGTCATAGAATCCCACATCTACAAATTCAGAGTGGATTTGTAGGGAGCAATGAAATCCTGCATTGTAATACGAGGGGAAATATTTAAAATGCTATATAAAATCTTGATTCTGTCACCTAAAATACAAATGAAACACAGGGCCTTGTTTTCATGTAGAAAAAGAGGAGGATCATTTGCCGTTTACATGTCTGTGTTTAAAATTACCTACCCATCAGTAGATGTGTACCTTTTTTTTAAAAAAAAAAAAGAGACAGGGGTCTCTTTCTGTTCCCAAAGGTGGAGTGCAATGATCACTACAATCTCAAACTCCTGGGTCTAAATAATCCTTCAGTAATCAAGTAAGCCTCATCCTCCCAAGTAGCTAAAACTATAGGTGTGTGTCACAGTGCCAGACTGATATTTTTATTTTTCCCAAAGATAAGAGTATTCACTATGTTGACCAGGCTGATCTTGAACCACTAGGCTCAAGTGATCACCTTGCCTTGGACTTCTAAAGCGCTGAAATTACAGGCATGAGCCACTGTCCCCAGCCACAGTTTCCTTAAATTCTCTGGTTTTAGCTTTTTCGCTTTTTATTCCTGAATAGAGTTTGGACTGGGTAAGCAGTTCTGCATTTAAACCCTTACTCTGTGACACTGGCAGGCCATGTCTCCTTTTCTGAACCTCAGATTTTCAATCTGAAAAACGTGAATAACACCTGCTACTCCACAGTCTTTCAAGTATTAGCTTAAAGATTGGTTTAAAGTATGTAGCACAGAGCAGGTACGCAATAAACAAAGCCCAACATTGTCCTATTAGTCTTTCCCAAATGTTATCAATCTTAACTTCCAGTAACTGAAGAAGAAAAATAGCTGGATGGCCCTGGAGACTGACTTATCACAGGGCTTGGTGAACGTGGCAAAGGCCACATAAGCCACACCTCCCAGCACCACCTTGGGATCTTCACATTGCTTGGTGGTGGCAACAAAATGTCCCTGAAACAGAATTGCATTTTCCTGAATGGCATGTTACTAAGGCAAAGGGGGTGCCATTTTCTTTGCAGCTGCCACATGAGTGCAACTTCAGATCCCAGAGAACAGATATCAGGATCATGTTGTTCTCTTTCAAAACTCTCATTCGACATAGTGCCTACCACAAGACAGCACCAGAACAATTAGGCAAGAGAAAGAAAAGAGAACAGAAAAGGAGGAAAGAGAACATCTACGTAACAAAGGAAAAAATAAAATTAGCCTTGTGAACAGATAACACAATCTTATGCTTAGATAAACCTAAATACACTGAAAAACTGTTACAAGTGATCAGCATATTTCTGTAAAGTTGCAGGATACAAAATCTACATACAAAAACCACAACATGTATACTTACGAAGAGAGAATAATCTAAAAATAATAAAGAATGCAATCATATTTACTATAACTACAATCAATATAAAACAAGTAGGAGTCCATTTATTAACCAAAGATGTAAAACATCTACACAAAGAAAACTGTGAAACATGAAAGAAATGGAAGAAGACTCATGAAAATAAAAAGCTCTTACATGCTTACAAACTGGAAGAATTAATATAGTTAAAATTAAAATAGTAGCCCAGGAAATGAACAGATTTAATGCAATACCTATCAGAATACCAATGATCTTTGCAGAAATAGAAAATACAATCCTAAAATTTCCATGGAACCACAAAAGATCTTGAATAGTCAAAGCAGTCCTGAGCTAAAAGAATAAAGCTGGAATTATCACACTACCTAGCTTTCAATTGTACTACAAAGCTACAATACCAAATCACAATGGCATTGTTATGAAAACAGACACAGAGATCAATTAAAGAGAATAGTGGACCCAGATATACACGCACATATTTACAGCCAACTCATCTTTGAAAAAGGTACCAAAAACATACTATGGAGAAAGGGAAGTCCCTTCATAATGATGTTGGAAATCTGAATGAATAATTTTACACAGAAGAATAAAACTAGATCCCTATCTCTCACCACGCTGAAATCAATCAAATGAATTAAACACTTATTTAATACGTTGAAGACCAGAAACTCTATGAAACTAGTAGAATAAAACATTGAAGAAATACTTCAGGACAGTGATCTGGGAAAAGGGTTTTGGTTTAAGGCCTCAAAGCACAGTCGACTAAGGCAAAAATAAACAAATGGGATTCCATCAAGCTAAAAAGCTTTTTCCACAGCACAAGATATGATATAAAAGGAAAGAGATAACCCACAGAATAGGACACACAACTTGCAAACTACTCACTTGACAAGGGATTCAAAGCCAGAATACATAAGGAACTCAAACCATTGAATACCAAGTGAACAAACCCAAATAATCTGATTTAAAATTAATAGTATATCTGGATAGATATTTCTTGAAATAAGACATACAAATGGCCTACTAGCATATGAAATAATTTTCGACATCACTAATCATCACAGTATTGCAAATCAAAACTGTAATGACATATCATCTAACCCCTGTTAAAACTGCCTTTATCAACAGATACTGAAAATAACAAATGCTAGTCAGAATGTGGAAAAAGCTACTCTAGTATGCTGTTACTGAAAATGTAAGATATTAACAGCTGCTATGAAAAAAATGTTGGAGGTGCCTCATTGTAATGCATTAGTCTATTCTCACACCGCTATAAGAACTACCTGAGACCAGGTAATTTATAAAGAAAAGAGATTTAATTGACCCACAACTCCACAGACTGCACAGAAAGCATGACCGGAAGGCTTCAGGTAACTTACAGTTTTGGTGGAAGATGAAGGGGAAGGAAACAAATCTTTCCATGAGAGGGAGGGAAAAGGAGTGTGTGAAGGGGGAGTTGCCACACACTTTTAAACCATCAGACTTCATGACAACTCACTATCACAAGAACAGCAAGGGGAAAATCTGCCCCCATAATGCAATCACCACTCGCCAGACCCTTCCCTCTGATTTGACATAAGATTTGGGCAGGGACACAAATCCAAACCATGTAATTCCACCCCGGCTCCTGCCAAATCTCATATTCTCCTCATATTGCAAAATACAACTATCCCTTCTCAACAGTCCTCCAGCTGTAACTCAAAGTTTTTAGCATTTACTCAAAAGCACACAGTATAAAGTCTCATCTGAGACAAGGTTAAGTCCCTTCTGCCTATGGGCCTGTAACATCAACAACAAATTAGTTACTTCCAAGATATAATGCAGGTACAGGCATTGGCCAAAACAAAGGTAATAGAGACCCCGTGCAAGTCTGAAATTCAGCAGCACAGTCATTAAGTCTTAAATCTCCAAAATAATCTCTTTGACTCCATGCAGCTGCTTTGATGGGCTGGCATTGAGTACCCATGGCTTTTACTGGTGCACAGTGAAAGCTGTCAGTAGAGCTATCATTCTGGTGTCTGGAGGACGATGGCCCTCTTCTCACAGCTCCACTAGTCAGTGCCCCAGTTGGGACTGTGTGGGGGCTTCAACTCCACATTTCCCCTTTGCACTATCCTAGTAGAGGCTCTCCATAAGGGCGCTACCCCTGCAGCAGACTTTGCCTGAACATCCGAACATTTTCAAACATCCTCTGAAATCTAGGCAGAGGTTTCCAAACCTCAACTCTTGTCTTCTATGCACCTGCATGCCCAAAACCACTTGGAAGCTGCCAAGGCTTGAAGCTTACACTGTCTGAAGTGATGGCCTGACCTATACCTTGCCCCCTTTTAGCCATAGCTGGTGCTGGAGAAGCTGGGATGTAGGGCACCATGTCTCAAGGCTGCACAGAGCAGCAGGGCCCTGGGCCTGGCCCAAGAAACTATTTTTTCCTCCTAGGCCTCTAGGCCTGTGATGGGAGGGGCTGTCATGAACATCTCTAAAACACCTTGGAGGTATTTCCCCATTGACTTAGCTGTTAACATTTTGCTCCTCTTATGCAAATTTCTGCAGCCAGCTCAAATTTCTCCCTGGAAAATGGGGTTTCCTTTTCTACACCAGGATCAGGCTGTAAACTTTTCAAAGTTTTATGCTCTGCTTCTCTTTTAAATAACAGTTCCAGTTTCAGATAATCTCTGTTCTCACAAATGAGCATACACTTTTAGAAACAGCCAGGTCACACCTTGAATGTTCCACTGCTTAGAAATTTCTTCTGCCAAACACCCTAAATCATCCCTCTCAAGTTCAAAGTTTCACAGATCTCTGGGGCATGAGAAAAATACCCCCAGTCTCTTTGCTAAAGCATAGTCAGTGTGAACTTTACTCTAGTTCCCAATGAGATCCTCATGTCCATTTGAGACCACCTCAGCCTGGACTTCCTTGTCCATATGGCTGTCAGTATTTTTGTCAAAACCATTCAAATCTTTAGGAAGTTCCAAACTTTGCCACATCTTCCTGTCTTATTTTGAGCCCTCCAAACTGTTTCAGTCTCTGTCCAATATCCAGTTCCAAAGTCACTTCCATGGTTTCAAGTATCTTTATAGCAATGCCCCACTCTTCTGGTGCCAATTTTCTGTATTTATCTATTCTCACACTGCTACAAAAAAAAACTATGCAAGACTGGGTAATTTATAAAGAAAATAAATTTAACTGATTCACGGTTCTGCAGGTCTTATAGGAAGCATGGCTGGAAAACCTTAAGAAACTTACAATAATGGCAGAAGGCAAAGGGGAAACAAGCACATTTTACCATGGCAGAGCAGGAGAGAAAGAGAGCTATGCAGAAAGTGTTACACACTTTTAAACCATCATATCTTAGGAGAACTCACTATCATCAGAACAGTAAGGGAAAAATCTGACCCTATGGCCCAATCACCTCCTACCAGGTCCCTTCCCCAATTTGACATGAGATTTGGGGTGGGGAGGACCCAAATCTAAACCATATCACTTGGTACACTCAGAGTAGAACTAGCCACGTGACCCACCAATTTCACTGTGGAATACGTATCCAAAAGTAAAGAAATCAATACCTTTAAGAGAGATCTGCACACCTATGTTTGTTGCAGTATAATCACAGCAGCCAAAATATGCCAACAACCTAAATACTCATTTTAAGAAATAATGGATAAAGGATATGTGGTACAGAATAAGAATATTGTACAGCCATAGAAAAGAATAAAATCCTCTCATTTACAGCCACATGGGTAGAATGGGAGGTCATTATGTTTAATAAAATAAGCCAAATGCAGAAAGATACATAATACATGTTCTCATTCATGTGGGTACAACAGAAGTGGGTGTCCAGAAGATAAAGTGTAGATCAGTGGTTACCAGAGGCTGGGATGAGGGATAGGAGAGGAGATAAACAGAAGTTGATTAATGGGTACAAATATACTATTTGACAGAAGAGGTGAGGCCTAGTGTTAAATAGCTCCATAGGATGACTGCTGTTTATAATAACCTATTGTACATCTCAAAATAAGTAGAAAGACTTATGCTAGCATAAAAAGGACATTATGCTAGTATAAAGAAATGACAAATATTTAAGGGAATGGACATTCCAGGTACACTGACTGATATAATTTTTACAAATTATAGAAATGTATCAAATTATCACATGTACCCTGAAAAAAATTGTATACTCTCAGTCACAATCATAATTACTGAAACCATATTATCTGATCATCAGGCAATTAAATTAAAAATTAACCCTTACAAATAGGAATTATAAAAACACAGGTTGGAAAACCTGAGAAAACAAAGCCCAAACAATGAGTAGCTTACAAAAATAAATCACAAACTGAATTAGAAATGTAATATTTGTAAGATATTACAAATACAAAAATATTAAATACAAAATCAAAACTTGTGTGATACAACTAAAACACTGTCTGAAAATTATCCATAGTTTCTACATATTTCTGATGACAAAATGGGTTAAGTGTCTGATCCCAGAAGCTAGACAAAGAATTTAAAAGAATAGTAAGAAAGTTGAAGATAATTATACAGGCAAAATACAACTTAACCTAGAAAAAAAAAATGAACAAAGACTATATATATATATATATATATATATATATATATTCGTTTTTGAGATGTGGATCTGGTTCTTTCACCCACCTGCAGGTTGTGGGGTCAGGGCATGGCATGAGAGAGCCCTAATTCCAGTACCTGATGAAAGAGTCCTGGGTGTCCATGGGGCAAGACTCATCTCTGGGCTTACTGGAAGGGAGCATAGGCCAGTTGAACCTCATCTCCTGGCACTATCTGGAGATCTTAATGGCCCTGCAAGGTGGCAACTTCTCATTGTACTGCCTGGGCAAGTTCTGAGTGTTCCTGAACAGCGTGTTCCAGAGTCCCAGAACACAGCAACTGCAGCTGATGCATGTATGAGTCTTCAGGTCCTGGGTCAAATATATCAGGATTCACATAAGTAATGATAATAGGATCCACCTCAGGAGTTTTCTGTGACTACATTTGGGAATATATATGAAGTACATTGCACCATGCAGACACACACTTACCATGTTTTCACACTATTAAGTGCTCAGTCATTGTTAGTCTTTATTGTTGCTATTGTGACTATAATTGCTGTGGTTGTAATGGTTTTAGAGATGATAAAATTTTAAAAATGGGAGGAAAGAGTTTGTGACAATAGTTGCAATCCCAGCCTGGAGTGCAGTGGTACAATCTCATCTCATTGCAACCTCCATCTCCTGGACTCATGTGATTCTCCCACCTCAGCCTCCCAAGTAGCTGGGACTACAGGCCTGTTCCAACACGCCTGACCAATTTTTGTTTTGTTTTGTAGATATGGGGTTTTGACATGTTGCCCAGGCTGGTCTCAAACTCCTGAGCTCAGGTAATCTACCGGTCTTGGCCTCCCAAAGTGGGGGATTATGGGCGTGAGCCACTGCAACCAGTCAGGAGTCTGTTTTCAACAAAGATTTCAAGAAGATGCAATAAAGAAATCACACTCTCTTCCATAGTCAGCATCAGGAAAAATGGATATATCCACATGCAGGAGACTATGCTCTTCTCACACCATATTAAAAAGAAAAAAACATAACGAATTGAAAACTTCAACATAAAACTTCAGACTGTAGAACTACTAGAAGAAACTATAGGATAAAAGCTCCATGACACTGAGCTGGGCAATTATTTTTTTGAAATGACCTCCAAAGCACAGGTAACAAAAGCAGAAATAGACAAATGGAATTATATCCAACAGAAATGCTCCTTAACAACAGCCAAGGAAACAATCAATAGAGTGAATAGACAACCTCTACCATGAGAGACAATAGTTGCAAGCCATACATCTAATAAAGGATTAATACTATATGCATATGTGATATTTTATATATATATATATATATTTTTAGATGCACACACACACACATATGTAAAGCTCAACTCAATAGTAAGAAACAAAATAAGCAGATTGATATATGTGGGCAAAGGACCTGAGTAGACAGTTTCCAAAAGAAGACATGCAAATGAATAACAGATATATGAAAAAAAAAATCAACTCACTAATCACCAGGGAAATGTGAATCAAAACCACAATCAGATATCACCTCACACATATCAGAATGGCTGTTAAGAAAAAGACAAATGATAACAAGTGTTGACGAGGATGTGAAGAACAGGGAACCCTTGTGCACTGCTGGTGGGGATATAAATAGGTCTAGCACCTATGAAAAAACAGGATGAATGTTCTTCCAAAACTAAAAGTGAATCCATATGATCTAGCAATCCCACTATTGGTTATCTATCTAAAAAAATCAAATCAGTATGTTAAAGAAACATCTGCACTCTCATATTCATTGCAGCATTATTCATAATAGGTGAGACAGGAATCACTCCAAGTGCTGGTGATGGGTCACAGATAGATAGAGAAAAGGTGGTACATACATGGGATGAAATACTGTTGTGCCATAATAAACAATGAAATTCTATCATCTGTGAAAACCCAGATGAATCTGGAAAACGTAAGGTTAAGTGACATTAACCATGCACATTAAGATTAATGCCACATGCTTTCACTTATGTGTGGCATCTGAAAAAGCTTACCTCCAAGAAACGGAGTAAAATGGTAGTCACCAAAGGCTGGCTGGTGCCGAGATTGGGAAGACATCAGGCAAAGTGTGTAAAGTTCCAGCTAGACAGGAGGGATGAATTCAAGAAAGCTACTCACGGCATAAAGACTAGCATTAATAACTATAAATTGTATACCTAAAATTCCCTCAGAGTAGATTTTCAGTGTTCTGAACACATGTAAAACAGAAAGTATATGAAGTAAGGTATAACATAAGTAGCTTGATTTAGGCTTTTCACAATGTACACATACCTCAAACATGTTGTATACCACATATATGCACAATTTTTACTTGCCAATTAATAAATTTTAAAAAGTTTAATACCTAACATTGTTAATACATGTAAAGTAGTGTTGAACCTCTATGAATATTAAAACATATCAACAAATACAGCAATAGTGAAGCCTACAAAATAAACTCGTATAAAATAAGAAAAATTGCTAAGTCTGTAATCATAAAGAGAAATTATCATATACCTTACTTGGGTATTTATAGATTAAGCAGACCAAGACTTTAATAAGATCAGATGAAGCAGACAAAACTCAGTAAGACTGACTTAATGGTCATGGTTAGAACCCAACAAAGAGGGAACACATTTATTTCTGGGATTTCTGAATCAGTCCCAAAAGCTGTCCTCGACAATCAAAAGGTAACCTATACCCTGCAAAGATGCAATAAAATCATCACTCTAAAGTATATATATTTGAGAAATTGAAAGCTACACTTGAAGTATTCTCAGGTTGATACATCACAGAAAGCATGATACCTATATAGAGAAACAATAATGAAAATCCCACAAACAACAATTGTGCAATGCTGATAAGGGACTACCAGAGAAAGTGGGACATCCATCCAGTGTGCACATGTGAGAAATAAAGATGGAATGAAAATTTGTCATGCAACTATGTACATACAGAAAGCAGAATGGAGGATCCAATTTAAAGATCAATCAAAGACTGGAGGCCAATTTTGCTTATCAATATTACAAAAAATATTGCAAAATAAAATGTCAAAGCAAATGAAGCCAAATAGACATTTGGCACTGGGAAATACAAAGTGTCAGCAGCCAAATGGAACAGCTGGAAACCTCCTAGCTCGCTGCTAGGACTAGACATCAGGAAGGGCCATTATGCACACCTCTTAGACAAAGTTCTTGCATTCATAAATAGGAAAATACATCCAAACAAGAGACAGCCTCAGGATGACCCCAAGAAAAGGTTCTAAGACCTCTCACCACTTCTGACTCACTGGTTGGCTCCCTGGCCACAGGCCTGGGTCTGGCCCCTTCCTAGGCTCCTGCAGGCCCAGGACAGTGGGATCAGCAGGACTTCTGGGTGCAGACCACAACTACAGGTCATATGGCTGGGGAAGAGTTCGAGGGTCACTATTCTAATACTTGATGAAGACGGAATGCTGAGTGCCCATGGTGTGTGACTCATTTCTGGGCTTGCTGTATGGGAACACAGGCCACTGGAGTAGCATTTCCTGATGCCATCTGCAGACCTTCATGCACACCCCTGCAAAAGGGAGCAACTTCTCCCTGTGCTGCCTGTGTCGGGACTACATGTTCCTGGATGGCATGTTTGGAGGCATGGAGTACCATTGCTGTTGCTGCTTCATGAGTGCACACTCAGATCCTGGAGAAGAAAGATCAGGATCACTTTCCCTTTCACCACTCTCATTCAACATAGTTCCAAGGGCAAGTCATGGCCAGAGCAATTCAGCAAGAGAATGGAGAGAGGAACAGAACATAATGGAAAGTAATGTACAAGGGAAAGGAAAGGGGGGAAAAAGGAAAGAGAAAGGAAGGAAAGAGAAAGAGAAAAGCAAGGCTTCTACATAAAAAAAGAAGACATCAAATTAGTCTCGTACATACATGATGTGATCATACATTTAGATAAAGCTAAGGAATCCACCAAAAACAGGCAGAAGTGATTAAAAGATTTTTGTAAAGTTGTAGAATACAAAATATCAACATACAATAATAAGTAGCATTTATATTCAGCAAGAGTAAATACTCTAAAAAAGAAATCAGGAAAGCAATCTCATTTACAATATAATGGCAATCAATATAAAACACCTAAGACTCCATTTAGCCAAAGACGTGAAACATGTATGCAAGGGAAACTACAAAACTTCGAAGAGAGACATAGAAAAAGATACAAGAAAATAAAAATCTCTTCCATGCAGATGAATTGGAAGAATTAAGACTGTTAATATGGCGATAGTAGTCCAAGCAATGAACAGATTTAACACAATCCCTATCAGAATTCAAATGACCTCTTCACAGAAATTTTTTTAAAATATCCTAAAATTTCTATGGAGCCACAAAAGTTCCTGAATAGCCAAAGCAATCCTGAGCCAAAAAAAAACAAAGCTGGAGTTATCACCCTACCTGACTTCAACAGGTACTAGGAAGCTGTAGTAATAAAATCCCCATGGCTCTGTCCTGAAAACAGATATATAGATCAATAGAAGGGAATGGAGGACCCAGATATACATGCACACATTTAGAGCTAACTCATCTTTGACAAAGACACCAGGAAAATGCATACAATGGAGAAAGGAACCAGGCGGTGACTCACACCAGTTATACCAGCACTTTGGGAGGCCAAGGTGGGTGGATCACCTGAGGTCAGAAGTTCAAGAGTAGCCTCACCAACATGGAGAAACTCTATCTCTACTAAAAATGCAAAATTAGACAGGCATGATGGCACACGCCTCTAATCCCAGTTATTCAGAAGGCTGAGGCAGGAGAATTGCTTGAAACTGAGAGGTGGAGGTTTCAGTGAGCCAAGATCACGCCACTGCACTCCAGCCTGGGTGATAAAATGAGACTCTGACTCAAAAAAAAAAAAAAAATGGAAGAAGGGCAGTCTCTTCCATCAATGGTGCTGAAGGAAACTAAATAACTTCATGCACAAGAATAAGACTAGACCCCTAACTGTCACCAGACATGAAAATCAAATCAAATGCATTAAACACTTATGCTGAAGATCTAAAACTATAAAATTACTAGAATAAAATATTGTGAAAACACTCCAGGACCCTGGTCTAGGCAAAAGTTTTTGGTTTAAGACCTCAAAAGCATAGGTAACCAAAGCAAAAATAAACAAATAAAATTCTGTCATCCTGTAAAGTTTTTAGCACACACACACACACACACACACACACTCACAGAGAAAAAAAAAACAAAAAACAAAGGAGACAACACATAGAATGGGAACTAATATTTGCAAATTCCTCACACCACAAAGAATTCAAAATCAGAATATATACAAAGCTTTAACAACTTAATACCAAAAAAAACTCCAGGAAACAAAACAAATCTCATTTAAAAATGAACAGAAGATCTAAATAAATATTTCTTGAAAGAAGGCACACGGATTGAACTACTGGAATTCTCTTAGCCCCTGCTAGAACCAGAAATCAGTAAGGCCACTATGAACACTTCTTAGCCAATGTTCCTACATTCATGAATGAGAAAATAGATCCAAACCAGAGAAGGCCCCAAGATGACCTCCAAGAAGGTTCTGACAAACCTCAGTGCCTGTGGCTCATTGACTGGATCCCTGGCCAGCGGCCTAGGTCTGGAATTTTCGACCCTTCCCTCAGCTTTCACAGGCACATGGCAGTGGCCATGGCAGCACTTCCGGGCTTGAACAACTACCTGCATGTGGCGGAGCTGGGGTGTGGCTTGAGAGTCCTAATTCCAGCACCCGATGAAGGAGTGCTGGGTATCCATGGGGTGAGACTTATCTCTGGGCTTGCTGGAAGGGCGCACAGGTCAGTTCAGCCTCATCTCCTAGTACCATCTGGAGATATTAATGCCCCCGTGAGGAGGCAGCTTCTCCCTGTGCTGCCTGGGCAAGTTCTGAGTGTTCCTGAACAGCATGTTCCAGAGTCCCAGAACACAGCAGCTGCAGCTGGCACATGCATGAGTCGTCAGGTCCTGGGTCAAAAATATCAGGATTCACATAAGAAACGATAATAGGATCCACCTCAGGAGTTTTCTGTGACTACATTTGGGAATACATATGAAGCACATTGCACCATGCAGACACACACTTACCATGTTTTCACACTGTTAAGTGCTCATTGTTAGTCTTTGCTGTTGCTCTTGTGACTATAATTGCCACAGTTGTAATGGTTTTAGAGATGATATAAGCAAAGAATGGGAGGAAAGAGAAATAATTATAAGTGACTGACTGGTGATAGCAACGGCTGGGAATCTCAACCCCTACACAACAGCAATTCAGTGAGTTTCCATGGGATATGTAAAATAACTGATTTGGAGATTAGTAAGGAAACTATTCAACACAATGAACCTGGGCTAATCGATTGTTCCTTTTCTTTCTTTGCAGAGAACTCTTTCACTGTACAGCTATAGAATCTATCTGGAAGCAACCCATACAATCAATTTGATGCTAAGATCCCCTGAATAATTTTAGCAAAATTGTTTCCAAGTCTCTATCTGGATGAATTTAGTGTCAGAGAACTCATTACTTTGAAGCAGTTTTGGACAGCTCTCACTGAAAGTTCCTCCTTATGTTTAGTACCCAGCATCCATTCATTAGCCTTAGTTCTTCAGGTTGACATGTGAGCCGTAATTTATCCACTTCCATAGAACAGTCCATCATGTATGAAGACAACTCAAGCCCTGGGCACAGGCATCTTTACCTTCTTGGGTTAAGTGACCCTGCATGTATCAATTAACAGGATCTTGAGTGCCTTTATCTTTTCCAGAGCTCAACTCTAAAAGTATTCTAATCAGTTAGTTATCATTTTAAAAGCTTATCATGCAGATTGAACATTCCCAGTGATTATACTAGCACATAGTGACAACAGTCATGACAATAGTTATAAGTAAAATTTGTGAAGCATTTTCTGTATGTCAAGCATTGTTGCAAGCATTTCACCTGCAAGATCTCAACTAATACAACAACTCTATGAAGTAGGTACAGGTATTGATCGACTTACGACCTATGCAACTTACGACCACTCGACTTTACGGCCACAATCGCTAGCCACGACTGCTCCACATCTGGCAGCGCAAATGTTGTCCAGCTGGGCGTATGACAGTGCGGACCAGCTTCCAGCAGCACTACCATCTCCGCGTGCATACAGCCTACTCAACTTACGACCAAATCATGTTACGACCGGTCTGTCTGAACCAATCGTGGTCATAAGTCGAGCACTAGCTGTATAATTATTCTTCCCACTTAATAAATAGAAGAGGTTTAGGTATCACACAGCTAATGGGAGTACAGCTGGGGCTTTGCAGCCAGGAACTCTGACTCCAGAGCCCGCTTTTTTAGTCAATACACTATGCTGCAGAATTGTCGCCTCCTATGGTTTACAGATCATCACTCGGAGTAATTCAGCCTCAGATCACTTCCATATCTATTTTTTTTAACCATTTCCAGTTCCCTGCCACTCACCAAGTTGACAAGCATGTTTTCTCATGTTTCCTCAAGTCCCTAATATAAATATAAGGTAAAACATTGTGCTAACAAAAATTTTCACATAGGCCAAAATAAATCCACTCATCAGGGCCCAGCTCAGTTGCTGCTCTAGCCCCCAACTAGTGTCATGAGAGGAGTCAATCAGAGGTACGTCATAAAAATCAAAAAACTCATTTTCTGCAGAGAAAGGATACATGATCATTTGTGCTGCTCTCCTAAAGTACATGACTGAAAAGACAAAACTTATTTTTTCTTCCAACATTTGGTCCCTGAAAGTGGGCACTTAAGTTTTTCTCCTTATCTACAACAGAGTCAGAAGAAACACTTCCAGGCTCTTCTCCTTCATCCCCCAAATCCCACTTACATCCATCTGGTATTCACGTACCCCAGAGAGAAAGAGGGCCTCACCTGGTTAATGAGAGCCTGGAATTATTTGCAGCAGGTCACTGTGCAAAAGTGACTGACCCTATCCCTCTTGGGCATCACTTTCTCAGCTCAGATATCTCACAGCTCCATGTCTAATGGTAGCTGGGGATCCTAGCTTTTTGGGTTTTATATCTGCCTGAGCATGTGAGAGGACTTAAGGTCCAGGCTCATGAGATGACAGAGGCAAGACTGTTTTGCCTGTCCCATCTTCTCTCTCCAGGCAGGCCTGCATGTGTGTGTCTTCCATCCAGTCCCAGGATGGGGATAGGAGGTCTCCTCCAAACCTCACATTTATGCCACTTTCCACCCCAGCTTTACCAGATAGTTCCTGCTGTGGGGCTTATAAGGTGCATGGAGATTTGTGAGGTCAATAACTACTTTCCTTGTGTGTGCTTTATAAATCAGAGGCCTGGGACATGAAGAAACATTAAAGCCACTCTAACACTCTCCTCACAAAAATAAAGAAGTTAGAGAATTGGACATCACAATGAACTAACAATTTCTACTCCAAGAAAAAGAAGAAAATGGAAT
>NW_016107928.1:1215945-1227197 GCF_001604975.1 Cebus imitator | reverse complement strand
ACCAGCCTGGCTAATATGGTGAAACCCCATCTCTACTAAAAATACAAAAAATTAGCCAGGTGTGGTGGTGCATACCTATAATTCCAGCTACTTGGAAAGCTGAGGCAGGAGAATCACTTGAACCTGAGAGCTGGAGGATCGCAGTGGCCTAGATCATGCCATTACACTCCAGCCTGGGTAACAAGAGCAAAACTCTGTCTCAAAACAAAAGGGGGGGGGAGGGGAATATTATTCTCTGCTCAGAAGAAACACCCCAGTGTTGATCCCAAGGAAATGCATGTAATCAAAATCCTGGGCATTTTGGATTGCAAAAGAATACCACTTTTTTGTCAGCAGACCAAAATAGTGGCGTGGTATTTGGACATATCCTCATATGATACTTGGGTGAGAATAAACATTCACCAGGCTCTGTTACAGGGTATTATAATTTTTATCAGAGTTTTATACAAAACATCCAATTATAGTCAGTCTAGGTCTTAAGTATGGCATCCACTTAGCCACCTAAAAACAAGCATTTGGAATCCTACCTTCTTTACCTTGCTTCTGGTAAAGAAATGAGTTCATAACTTTTTCTAAAGAGGCTTTGAGTGTTCAGAAACATTTCTCAGCCTAGAGCAACTACAGCACCAGGAGACTGCCTAACTCCACAAACTGCATCATCTGAATCACAACTATGAATGATTCCAGAGGCCTTTATTGTATCTTTAAAAATCATATATCACAATGTCATTCTTCTCATTGAAAGGGTCTTCAAAGGTGCCACTCGGATATCATGTCAAACTGTGAGAATCAAAAAAGCTTTATAATGGTAGCATTACTCTTTCCTTACAAGTCCTATGATAAAATATGTTTATTTGCAAGGGACTCGAGTCAATTTTCTCTTCCCTACAAATGTGCACAATCACACAACCTGTTTAAAGTAACTTATAATTGTTAGTCAAGTCTTGGGTAATACATTACATAGTAAATAATCCAAGTTTTGTCCTATATATCTTATAAATTATTTTTGTACAAAAATACTCACTTTAGAAAATAAAACCATGGCATTGTACAGTATGTACGGTATTATAACTGCCCAATGGATTCACCTTGCCTGCTGTCTAGACACAACCAATTTATCAAGACAGGGAACTTGCAACATAGAAAGAAACTCAGGCAGAACTGGCTGTACGTGAGACCAGAGTTTTATTATTACTCAAGTCAGTCTTCCCAAGAATTCAGGAATGGGAGTTTTTAAGGATAATTTGGTGCGTAAGGGTTCAGTGAGTTGGGAGTTCTGATTGGTTGGGCCAGAGATAAAATCACAGGGAGTCAAAGTTGTCCTCTTGTGCTGACTCAGTTCCTGGGTGGGGCCATAAGACCAGATAAGTCAGTTTATCAATCTGTGTGGTGTCAGCTGATTCCTCAAGTACAGAGTCTGCAAAATATCTCAAGCACTAATCTTAGGTTTTACAATAGTAGTATAATCCCCAGGAGCAATGTGGGGGAGGTTTTGAATCCTGGAGCCTTCAGCTGCTTGACTCCTAAACCATAATTTCTAATCTAGTGGCTAATTTGTTAGTCCAGCAGAAGCAGTCTAGTCCCTGAGCAGGAAAGGGGTTTTGGAAAAGGGCTGTTATCTTCCTTATTTCAAAGCTAAACCATAAACTAAATTCTTCCCAAAGTTGTAGTTCAGCCTATGCCTAGGAATAAACAAAGACAACTTGGAGGTTAACCAAGATGGAGTCAGTTAGGTCAGATCTCATTCACTGTAGTAATTTTCTCAGCTATAATTTTTGCAAAGGCAGTTTCAATCCCTCCCTTTGGGTTTTATAACACCTTATTCTTAAGATGTGAGCTATGAAGATGAAAAAAGAATGACAACTGCTCCAACTTCTTCCTGCTGACAGGGGGTATAGTTGGGCATAGGTGTTGACCCCAAGGGAAAAGAAGTGGAACTGCTTTGCAGCTATCTGCACAGACTCACGGATGTCTGGTTGGGGTTTGCAAGGCTTGCATAACAAGGACGTTGGCATTCACATCTATAGTTTTAGCACACAACAGTGGACTATAAGGTAAATAAGGAGTTCCAGGATAAAGAGTGAAAGTCTTAGCAGAATTGCTTTTAAGCTCTGAGGGATCGATGAACAGCTCCAAGAACGAATCAGATATGGGGTTACTAGCAGAGAGAGATTTGGGTCAGAGGTTGTTGACAGACAGATTCAGATATACAGAAAAAAGTAGATTTAAATACACTGCCCCATATTTTTTCGGTCAGTTTCCTAGTTCTGAAACTAGGTCAGTTCAGTTAAACAGCTGTTTTCTGTATCAGGAGGTGGCATGCAGATGGGCTATGCCTCTTTAGTTTCGAGGAGGAAGGAAGTGACAATCTGACATGTTCTTGCTGCCTGTATTATAAGAAGTAAGCTTAAGCTTTAAGGGCCTCAGTTAAAAGGTAGTAGCAATTTCATTGAGTTCATGACAGAAAACTGGAGGGAAAATCTGAAAGCATAGTTTGGGGACTTGAAGCCCACAAAAAATTCAGGATTTAGTTCAAGCTGTGCCCAGCTAATTTTTGTAAAGATGTGGTCTCACCATGTTGAAACTTCTTGGCTCAAGTGATCAACCTGACTTGGCCTCCCAAAATGCTGGGATTACAGATATGAGCCACTGCGCCTGGTCTCCTTCATTCTTACTTGAGCTTTAGTTTCTTCCCCTTCCCCCAACCCCGCCCAGTAACTTAAGGTGGAAGTTTAGGTTATTGATTTGAGATCTTACTTCTTTTTTTAGTTATTCACAGCTACACATTTTCCTCTAAGCGCTGCCTTTGGAGCATCCTATAAGTTTTGTTATGTTGTCCATTCATCTCAAAGTATCTTCTCACTCTCCTTTTGATTTCTTCTTTAATCCATTGGGTATTTAGGAGTTTTTATTTTTAATGGAGTCTTACCTTGTTGCCCAGGCTGGAATTTGGTGGCACAATTCTGCTCACTGCAACTCCGCCGCCCAGGTTTAAGTGATTCTCCTGTCTCACCCTCCTGAGTAGCTGGGATTACAGATGCCTGCCACTGTGCCCGGCTAATTTTTGTATTTTTAGTAGAGACGGGGTTTTACCATCTTGGTCAGACTGGTCTTGAACTCCTGACTTCATGATCTGCCCGCCTCAGCCTCCCAAAGTGCTGGGATTACAGGTGTGAACCACCGCGTCTGGCCAGGAGTGTGTTGTTTAATGTTCACATATTTGTCAGTTTTTCTTTTCCCTGCTATTGATTTGTAATTCATTCTACTGAGGTTGGGAAACATACTTTGTATTATTTCTGCTCTTTTAAATTTATTGAGGTTTGTTTTATGGCCTCGCATACAGTTTATTCTGGAGGATGTTTCCATGCACACTCGAGAAGAACGTATATTCTATTATGGTTGCATGGAGTATTCTATAGCTGTCTGTTAGGTCTGGTTGGTGAGTGCCATTCAAGTATTTCCTTATCGATCTGTCCATTGTTTCATCCTAGTTGTTCTATTATTGAAAGTAGAGTATTGAAGTCTGTAACTATTATTGTTGAATTGTCTATTTCTCCCTTCGTTTATGTCAGTTTTTGCCTCGTATTTTGGTGTTCTGTCATGCATGTTTATAATTATTTGGTGCTATGTTATGCATGTCTGTATCTGTCTGGATGACCTCATAACATTATAAAATGTTCTTATATCTATATGACTTTTTTGTATTAAAATATGTTTTGTTTGATATTACTATAATCACTATAGCTTTCTTGTGATTGCTATTTATCTTTTTCCATCTTGGTTTTTTTTTTCTTTTTGAGGCGGAGTCTCACTGTCACCCAGGCTGGAGTGCAGTGGCACAATCTCGGCTCACTGCAACCTCCGCCTTCTGGGTTCAAGCAATTCTCCTGCCTCAGCCTTTTGAGTAGCTGGGACTACAGGTGCATGCCACCACGCCTGGCTAATTTTTGCAAGTTTAGTACAGATGGGGTTTCACCATGTTGGCCAGGATGGTATCGATCTCCTGACCTCATCGTCCACCTGTCTTGGCCTCCCAAAGTGCTGGGATTATAGGAGTGAGCCACCACGCCCGGCCCTCCATTGTTTTTAATTCATCTGTATCTTTGAATCTAAAGTGTATCTTAGGCCAGGTGCAGTGATTCACGCCTATAATCCCAGCACTTTGGGAGGCCCAGACAGGCAGATCACCTGAGGTCAGGAGTTCCAGACCAGCCTGGTGAACATGGCAAAATCCCATCTCTACTAAAAATACAAAAATTAGCTGGGCATGATAGTTTGTGCCTGTAATCCCAGCTATTCTGGAGACTGAGGCAGGATAATTGTTTGAACCCAGGAGGCAGAGGTTGCACTGAGCTGAGATCGCTCTCCACTGCACTCAAGCCTGGGCAACAGAGTAAGACTCTGTCTCAAAAAAACAGAGATTCTGTCTCAAAAAAAAAAAAAAAAGAATAGTGTGTCTTGCTCAGTAGACAAGTTGAATCTTCTTTTTTAATCCAGTCTGACAGTTTTAACTTTTTGATTGAATTGTTTAAGTCCATTCACTTGTGTGTCTCTGTGTGTGTGTGTGTGTGTGTGTGTGTGTGTGTGTGTGTGTGTGTGTATGTGTGTATGTGATGAAGACTTACTCTTGTCACCCCGGCTGGAGTGCAGTGATGCAATCTTGTCTCCCTGCAACCTCTGCTTCCTGGGTTCGAGCGATTCTCCTGCCTTAGCCTCCATATCTGGGACCACAGGTATGCCCTACTACGCATGGCTAATTTTGTATTTTTGGGTAGAGATGGGTTTTGCCTTGTTGGCAGGCTGGTCTCCAACTCCTGACCTCAAGTGATCTGCCTGCCTTGGCTTCCCAAAGTGCTGGGATTATTGGCATCTGCAGCTGTACCCAGACTCCATACACTTTTTTTTTAAGGGGGTGGGGAGGGTCAGAGTCTCGCTCTGTCTCTCAGTTTGGAGTGCTGTGGTGAGATCTCAGATCACTGCAACCTCTGCCTCCCAGGTTCAAGTGGTTCTCCTGCCTCAGCCTCCCGAGTAGCTGGAATTACAGGCCTGCACCACCACATAGGCACAGGGTCTTACTATGTTGGCCAGGCTGGTTTCAAACTCCTGATTCACCTGCCTCAGCCTCCCAAAGTGCTGAGATTATGGACATAAGCCACTGGTCCAGCCCCATCCATTTTTATTTATTTATTGAGATGGAGTCTCACTCTGTTGCCAGGCTGGAATTCAGGGGCGCGATCGCAGCTCACTGCAACCTCCGCCTCTTGGGTTCAAGCGATTCTCTTGCCTCCACCTCCCAAGTAGCTGGGATTACAGGCATGCACCAACACACCCAGCTAATTTTTGTATTTTTAGTAGAAATGAAGTTTCACCATGTTGGCCAGGATGGTCTCGATATCCTGACCTCGTGATCTTTCTGCCTTGGCCTCCCAAAGTGCTGGGATTACAGGCATGAGCCACCACATCTGGCCACCCCATTCATGTTTAATGTTATTATTGATATGGCTGGATTTGTGTTTGCCATTTTAGTTTTCTTTTATCTCATGGATTTTTTTCTCCTTTATTTCTGCCTAAGTGCTTTCCTATTCTGTTTTTTTTTGTTGTTTTTTTTTTGTTTGTTTTTTTTTTAGAGATCAGAAAGCACCTGCAGGTCTACTGCTTTCTTCTGTGTTAAGTGAATATTATATTTTCTTAATTTCAAGAGAGAGTGTCTCAATCTGTAGTCAGGGCTAGAGTGCAGTGGTGTGATCATAGCTCACTGCAGCCTTAAACTCGTAGGCTCAACAGATCCCCTGGGCTCATCAGATCCTCCAGCCTCAGCATCCAGAGTCAGTGGGACTACAGGCATGTACCACCAACCTAGCTAACTTTAAAAATATTTTGTAGAGACAGGGTCTCACTCAAATACAGGTCTTAAACTCATGGCCTCAAGCAATCCTCCTGACTCAGCCTCCGAAAGTGCTGGGACTACCAGGGTGAGCCACCATGCCCAGCCCAAAAGAATATTTTATAATTTAACATTTTAATTTCTTTAATGATTTTTATCACTTTTTTGTCTTTTTTAAAAAAATCACTAATTTTTGAGGGTTTTAGTATTTGCCCTAGGGTTTCCATATACATATTATTTTTGTTTGGTGTTTGTTGTTTTCCATATACACCTTCATTTGTTAGAATCAGATTGAGATTTATATTAGCTTAATTTCAATAATATATGGAATTTTTAAGATTGTATATGATAAATAGAGGTTGTTTTAAACGTGGTAGAATAAATCTATTCAAAAGTGTTTTTTTTTTTTTAGGCCCCAGTGCAGTGGCTCACGCCTGTAATTCCAGCACTTTGGGAGGTGAAGTTGTGTGCACCTGCAGTCCCAGCTATTCAGGAGGCTGAGGTGGGAGGATTTTTTTTTTTTTTAAACTCACAGAAATTTAATTATTGAATTTTTGACAAAACAAAAACCGGCAATTTAATGTAGAAAGGGTCTTGCCAACAAATGATACTAAAAAATTGAATGCCAACATACAAAACAAAAATTAAAAATGAAGCTCCACAATATTTTACACAATATTATCAAAGTGAACTCAAACTGTACCCTATCCTTAAATGTGAGATGTTTAATTCTAAAATTTATGGGAGAAAATACATATGGGCTTAGGGTTGACTCTGAGGTTTTAGATATAACACCAATGATGCAACCTATAAAAGAACAAAACATAAATTGAATGTTATCAGAAAATAATACTCTTGTCTTACAAAGACACAATTAGAGAATGAGAATAGAAGCCCAAAATGAGGAGAAAATACTGGAAGCTTTCATATCTGATAAAGAATTTACATCAAAATTAAAAGCACTTAAATCTTAATGCTAATCCTATAATTGTTAAAATGCAGAAAAATAACCCTGTAAAATAATTAGATTAAATATTTTGACTGTCACAACATATAAAGATGGCTAATAAACGCTTGAAAATATGTCCACCATAATTTCTCATTAGAACAATGCAAATTAAAACCACTAGTGAAATTATACCACTACTCAATTTTATTTAATTGACTAAAATGCAAAACCTGAGAATACAAACTGCTAGGGAGGATGCAAAGCGACACTAATTTTTATTTATAACTAGTGGTATTGCTAAATGTTACAGATACTTTGGAAAACAGTTTGGCAGTTCCTTTTAAAGTTAAACACAAACAATACGTGGCCCAGAAATAGCATTCCTAGGTATGTTCACACTAAATCCCATAACTGAATTATCATATAAGCTTTATTGACAATTTTTTTCCCATTTATTTATTTTATTGCATTTTAGGTTTTGGGGTACATGCGAAGAACATGCAAAATTGTTGCATAGGTACACACGTGGCAGTGTGATTTGCTGCCTTCCTCCCCATCACCTACATCTGGCATTTCTCCCCTTGCTATCTCTCCCCAGCTCCCCACCCCAGGTGGGAGGATTAATTGAGGTGGGATGTCTTGAGGCTTCCCTGGGCCATGACTGCACCACTGCACTCTGGCCTGGGCAACAGAGGGAGACCCTGACTCAAAAAAAATCAACAACAAAAAAAAGAATACCGTACTTTGTTAACCCTGAAAACTTCCATGGCATTATGACAATATCACAGCTGAAGAATTATCATTACTTAGCAAATTTTGCAAGATAATAATTTTTTAATTTTTTGAGTCGGGGTCTCACTCTGTCATCCAGGCTGGAGTGCAACAGCATGATCATGGTTCACTTTAACCTTGAACTCCTGGGCTCAGTGATTCTCTTGCCTCAGTCTCCTAAGTAGGTAGGACTATAGGTATATACCACCATGACTGGCTAATTTTAAACTTTTTTTTTTTTTTTTTTTAGAGATGAGGTCTCACTATGCTGCTTAGGCTGGTCTTTAACTTCTGGTCTCAAGCATTGCTCCTGTCTCAGTCTCCCAAAATGCCGGGATTACAAGTATGAGCCACTGTGCCCAGCCACAAATGAATAATTTTGATACCATTAAAATAATAGTATTGGCTGGGCATGTTGGCTCATGCCTGTAATCCCAGCACTTTGGGAGGCTGAGGCAGATCACCTGAGGTTGAGAGTTCGAGACCAGCCTGACCATGGAGAAACCCTGTCTCTACTAAAAATACAAAATTAGCCAGGCATGGTGGCACATGCCTGTAATCCCAGCTACTTGGGAGGCTGAGGCAGGAGAATCCCTTGAAACTGTTGTGGTATGGGAGGGGGGGGTGTTATAGGGGGTAGAGTTTGCGGTGAGCCAAGATCGCGCCACTGCACTCCAGCGTGGCCAACAAGAGCGCAACTCCACCTCAAAAAAAAAAAAAAATAGTGTCAAGTTTGTTTAAAAGATTCACTCTTGGCCAGGCACAGTGGCTGACGCCTATAATCCCAGCACTTTGGAAGGCCAAGGCAGGCAGATTGCCTGAGCACAGGAGTTTGAGACCAGCCTGGGCAACACAGTGAAACCCCATCTCTACTAAAATACAAAAAATTAGCCAGGTGTGGCAGCGGGCACCTGTAGTTCCAGCTACTCGGGAGGCTGAGGCAGAAGAATTGCAAGAACCCAGGATGCAGAGGTTGCAGTGAGCAGAGATAGCACCACTGCACTTCAGCCTGGGTGACAGAGTGAGAGTCCATCACAAAAAAAAAAGAAAGCAAAAAAAAAAATTACTCTTTTATAACTTTAGGTTAAGCTCTGGGATGTCATGTTTTTATGCATTTCAATGTCTATAATTTTTCTTCCAACATCTCTTAAGAAGGATTATGACTGCTAGGTTGACAGTAGGGGCGAGGGTTACATTTCTAGCTCCTGAGAAGCATGAACATGTATGGCACATAAGGGAAGGACATGGTGCTCCATCAGTGGCTGTTTATACAAAAGATCAGGAGGACAAGAATTCCAGTTAACAGAATAGTTTGGGGGAAATCCTAAGGGAAAAACACAACTAATGAATAAGGCATGATTTCAGCTCACTAAAACCTCCTCCTCCCACCGCAGCCTCCTGACTAGTTGGAACCACAGGCACGTGCCACCACACCTATACTTTTACCTCTATGCTTCTACAAAAATTACTAAGGCAAATCTTAAAGCCTAACATGTTAGCACATTTGGATTGTGCTGAATTCAATAAATAGCTAGTTGAATTAAAGGGAAGCCATATTTAAGTTGGTTACATGCTGACCTTGGAAGAGAAATGAGGCTCTCACAGGGTCAAAGTAGAATACAAGAGCCAAGAGCAGCTCTAGACCTCAGCACCTTTTTTGAACAACAAGACAAGGCCATCTTTCCTCGATAAAGATTAGGACAGGCCGGGTGTGGTGGCTCAGGCCTGTAATCCCAGCTCTTTGGGAGGCCGAGGTGGGTGGATCACCTGAGGTCAGGAGTTAGAGACCAGCCTGGCCAAAATGGTGAAGCAAACAGGTCTTTACTAAAAATACAAAAATTAGCCAGGAGTGGTGTCCAGTGCCTCTAATCCCAGCTACTCGGGAGGCTGAGGCAGGAGAATTGCTTGAACTTCTTGCTGGGAGGCGGAGGTTGCAATCAGCTGAGACTGTACTACTGCACTTCAGCCTGAGAAACAGAGCAAGACCCCATTTCAAAAAAACAAAAAAAGTCAGGACAAATTAGCCAGGCACAGTGGTTCAAACCTATAATCCCAGTGCTTTGGGAGGCCAAGGCCAGAGGATCCCTTGAGGCCAGGAATTTGAGACAAACTTGGCCAACAGACTGAGACCCCTTCTCTACAAATTTTTTTTTTTTGAGATGAAGTCTTGCTCTGTCACCTAGGCTGGAGTACAATGGTGGGATCTTGGCTTACTGCAAACTTCACCTCCTGGGTTCAAGCAATTCTCCTGCCTCAGCCTCCTGAGTAGAGGGACTACAGGTGTGCACCACCACACCCTGCTAATTTTTGCATTTTTAGTAGTTGGGGTTTCACTGTGTTAGCCAAGATGGTCTTGATCTCCTGACCATAGGATATGCCTGCCTTGGCCTCCCAAAGTGCTGGGATTACAGGCGTGAGCCACCATGCCCTGCCTACAAAATATTTTAAAAATTAGCAGGCTGTGGTGGTGCATCCCTGTAGTCCCAGCCTACTCAGGAGGCTGAAGTGGGAAGATTCTTTCGAGCACAGGAATTAAAATTGCAGTGAGCTATGATCGCACCAGTGCACTCCATCCAGCCTGGGCAACAGAATGAGACTCTGTCTCTACACACACACACATGCACACAACCAGGAAAAATTAAATAATAGAGGCTCGAAAAAAAAATTTTGCCTTGTTTCATCAGCAAAGTATAATTCAGTCTGAACATTTTTCTTTACACAAAACTCTGGTGTGTTAAAATTTTATCGAGAAGTGTCCATTTTTAAGCAATTATTGTCAAACATCAAACTTTGCTACAAAATAAAGATATTTTTGTGGCCAGTTGTGGTGGCTCACACATGTAATCCCAGCACTTTGGGAGGAAGAGGTGGGTAGATCACTTGAGCTCAGGAGTACCAGATCAGCCTGGGCAACATGGTGAAACAACGTCTCTACAAAAAAATACAAAAGTTAGGCAGGTGTCACCACACAAAAAATACAAAAGTTAGCCAGATGGTGTGTGCCTATGGTCCCAGCTACTTAGAGGCTGAGGTGGGAGGACTGCTTGAACCTGGGAGGTGGAGGTTGCAGTGAGCCAAGATCATGCCACTGTACTTAAGCCTTGGCTTCAAGACCCTGTCTCAAAGAAAAGATATTTCTGTGCCTTATTTTGTTTTTTATTTCCCACTGGAATTAAGGAGCAAGCTACTGCTTGTCCTAACATTTGAAATCTGATCAGAATATGTAATATGGCCATAAAAGAGGATTTGGAAAGTTTGTGTTATAGGAAATGTATTTGAATTTTCTCAGGCCAACTAGCAGTAATTTGGGGTAAGTCACTTAACTTTTGCAGGCTCCAATTTCCATAAGAATAAAATAGTGGCTTGGCCTAAAGTTCATATTTATGAGATCTTTTCCAAATCAAATCTTCTTAACTAGTTGAAGGTCATAACTACATTTACATTCAGAATCAGAACATCCTCTATCTAACTGGTTTATAAATAATTGTCTTAAAATAGAACCACATTAAGAAGGTAAAGCATGATTATTGCTTAGCCTAGTATTTTCCAGGGTCTCTCATGAACCCACTGATACACTACTGTTCATACATTTTACCTCAATCCTCTACTTTTACTCAAAAAATTTTTTTTCTTTCTCTTTTTTTTTTT
>NW_016107928.1:1212121-1215470 GCF_001604975.1 Cebus imitator | reverse complement strand
TTTGAGATGCAGTTTTGCTCTTGTTGCCCAGGGTGGAATGCAATGGCTCAATCTCGGCTCACCACAACCTCCGCCTCCCAGGTTCAAGTGATTCTCCTGCCACAGCCTGCCCAGTAGCTGGGATCACAGGCACGTGCCACCATGTCCAGCTAATTTTTTGTATTTTTAATAGAGATGAGTGTTTCTCCATGTTGGTCAGGCTGGTCTTGAACTCCCAACCTCAGGTGATCTGCCCACCTCAGCTGTCCAAAGTGCTGGGATTACAGGTGTGAGCCACCATGCCTGGCCTTGAAAAGCAAATTTTGAAAAGTATAAAATATCACTATAGAAGTATAAGGTATTACAATTGTGGGCAATGAAAATTTACATTACAACATTGAAAAATATGCATTTATTTCCCTTTCTGGTACACTTTTCTAGGTGAATGTGCCTCTTAGGAGCACTTGTCCAGAAGTATCTGGGAAAAGCTTGGGCTGCATGGTGATGGTGCTCCCTGAAAGATTCAGAGCAGTGTAGCCAGTACCTCCAGAGTATGAAGCATGAAGTACATTTATTCTACAAGAATAATAAGTAAATATTTTAAAAGTCAAGGATTCCATTTTTAATAAATAAAATCAACAAAAACAAAATCATATTCAGAGTAACACACCAGACTTCACAGCCCTCTAAAAAAGACATTTAAGTGTTGATTTGAGCCGTTCAGACAATTAAAATGTGAAGTCACAGAGTAAAAATACAATCAATGACTAAAATTAGGAACGAAATATCCTGAACATAAAGGCATTTGCATCTTTGGATTTTTTTTTTTCCTTTGAGACAAAGTCTTGCTCTGTCACTCAGGATGAAGTGCAGTGGTACAATCTTGGCTCACTGCAATCTCTGCTTCTTGGGTTCAAGTGATACTCCCACCTCAGCCTCCCGGGTAGCTGGGATTACAAGCATGCGTCACCATACCCAGCAAATTTTCTTTGTATTTTTAGAAGAGATGGGATTTCACTATATTGGCCAGGCTGGTCTCAAATTCCTGGCCTCAAGTGATCTGCCTGCCTCAGCTTCCCAAAGTGCTGGGATTACAGGCATGAGCCACTGCACCCGGCCCCAGATCTTTGAAATTGAATTGAAAATGAGAAACCAGGAAGGTGCTGTTATTTCACATGGTTGCTTGAACTCTACAGAGAAGATATCAATCACTGGTAGCCTTTGAGTGGTCAGCAGTCACTTTCAGAGTGCTGTGATGATGGATGACGGTAAGGCTTATCAATTTTTTCTTTTCTTTTTTGAGACAAAGTTTCGCTCTTGTGGCACAGGCCAGAGTGCAACAGTGGGATCTCCACTCACTGCAACCTCTGCCTCCTGGGTTCAAGTGATTCTTCTGCCTCAGCCTCCCAAGTAGATGGGATTACAGGCACCTGCCACCACATTCAGCTAGTTTTTGTATTTTTAGTAGAGATGTTCACCATGTTGGCCAGGCTGGTCTCAAACTCCTGACCTCAGGTAATCTAACCACCTCAACCTCCCAAAGTGCTGAGATTACAGGCATGAGCCACTGTGCCTGGCTGGCTTATTAAAATTTTAAAGAGTACTGAAAATCATTTAGAAGTTAGTAAGTTATAGTCTTCATACCAAAAAAGCGTCAAGTGTTCCTGCTGTATAACTATACTTAGAAGACAGTTAGGATTTTAAAGATTTTCCTTTATTTTGTGTAGAAAAGGAATATGACACAATATTCTACTTATCATCTTGCCTCAACTTAATTACATATATGCTCACAAAGGCAAAATTATTTACTTTAAGTATATCATAGCCATGAATTGGTACTTGGCACACACACAAAAAAGGCCCTTCTGTTGAATATAATCTTCCTGTGATTCAGTGCAGTAATGTTCCCCTCTTAAAATGTGTACATATTTTAAAAATCATCACTCAAGGAAAATCCTAGTGCTGCAAATTTGTTTTTAAGAATGCATCTTTTGGCCGGGCACAGTGGCTCACACCTGTAATCCCAGCACTTTGGGAGGATGGATGGGTGGATCACTTGAGGTCAGGAGTTTGAGACCAGCCTGGACGACAAGGTGAAACCCTGTATTTACTAAAAATACAAAAATTAGCCAGGTATGGTGGTGTGTGCCTGTAATCCCAGCTACTTGGGAGGCTGAGGCACAAGAACTGTTTTAACCCGGGAGGCAGAGGTTGCAGTTAGCAGAGATTGCAACACTGCATCCTAGCCTGGGTGACACAGTGAGACTCCGTCTCAAACAAACAAACAACAAAGAATGAATCTTTTTCCATTGATTAGAGGGATGATTAAAAAAATAAGAATCTTTCATAAGATAAAGTTTGGATTTCCTTTTCTTTGCTTCACTCACTCACTCCTTCCCTGTGTTGTCTTCAAGATTTATTTACTGCTCTACGCTGGGGTTAGCAGGTGAATGGCTCATAGATTCTTCAGTTTATTAACCCATTTATCTTGTTTACTGGTGGGTAAGGCAAAGGTAAAAACGTTTTTGGCTGTAGTTGTCCACGTGCAATGGACAGCAGTATCCCATAAAGCCAGTAGGTGGTAGTGTTGTCCATAAAAGTAGACCATTTTAATTTTTCCTGGCTTGCTCAAAATATTTTAAGCCAGTCTGTATTTTCAAAATCCACACAGGATAAACTTTTGAAATAGCAAAATTTGAGAATGTTTATTTCTAATCAAGAGGACAGAGCTATATTTATACGTATATAGTGTCACACATAAGGAATTATATGTTTGTCTTTCCAGGCATTAGCACACATAGATATTGAATTTTTACAAATGAAATTATGAACCAATAATAAAGTGATGCTACTTTAAAGGGTTGTTTTGTATTTCTTGTAGTGAAATTATAATAAGTTGCCTGGGGAGCTTTCTTCTCCTCTTTCAATTCCTTCCTTCCTTCCTTCCTTCCTTCCTTCCTTCCTTCCTTTTTCTTTCTCTCTTTCTCTCTTCTCTTTCTTTCTCTCTCTCTCTCTCTCTCTCTCCTCTCTCTCTCTCTCTCTTTCTTTTTTTTGAGACAGACTCTCACTCTGTCTGCCAGGCTGGAGTGCAGTGGTGCCATCTTGGCTCACTGCAACCTCCACCTTCCGGGTTCAAGCGATTCTCCTGCCTCAGCCTCCCAGGTATCTGGGATTACAAGTGTTCGTCACCACACTCGGCTAATTCTCTTTGTATTTTTAGCAGATACAGGGTTTCACCATGTTGGCCAGGCTGTCTCGAACTCCTGACCTCAAGTCATCCACCCGCCTCAGCCTTCCAAAGTGCTGGGATTACAGGCGTGAGCCACTGCGCACCACCCTCTTTCAGTTTCTTTTCCTTTTTTTTTTTTTT